>NW_027445011.1:0-87500 GCF_048569485.1 Anomaloglossus baeobatrachus
GGGACATGGCCCTGCTACTTTGAGGTACTCTGTGTCCCCGTGGGGACCGCGCACAGCAACACTCCAGCATTGCTGGGTGTGCTAGTGCACCGGGGACCGCAGCGCTGACTGCGTTTTGTGCCATTACACACTGCAGCGCCGCTGAGTGGGTTAGTGTATGGGGACTGCCGCGCTGACCGCCGCCGCCATTGTTTTCACTGCGGAGAGGCTGGGACTGTTAGTGCGCCGGGGACTTCCGCGCTGACCGCGCTTATACGGCGGCCGCGCTTATAACTCGAGTCCCCGGCTTTTGCGGCCTTGTCTCTTTTCTTCCCGCCCCCAGCCCTGCCAGTCAGGTGCAGGGCGGGACGCTGTACAGGACGGCAGCACTGAGGGCTGGAGCATGCTTTGCATACTCCACCCCCCTCACTGTGCACAGTGGGGCACCAGTTCCCGCACTTTCTGGGTCACGCCCACGGCTCCCTCCTCTCCTCAGGACGCCGGCAGCCATTTCTGTCAGCTCCCCTAACGCTGCAGAGGGGAGACAAGCTCTGGGGGACCCAGGCAGGGATGCTGGTGGCCACACAACCGCTTTAAGCGGGAGGTAATCAGCTCCTGAGCTGGCCCCACTTGTGCAGAAGTGTAATTATAGATTATATGTTTATAGGCTATACTTTACACTGTATGGTGCACGGTGGATTTCTGGCTATATACCCTATTGTGTTGCTCAGGGGAGACAACAGCATGGCACCCACAAGATGCAGGGGTGCCAAAACACAGGCTTAATATGCTGCCTGCGCCGCATGTATGACCTCGCTACCGGCAGGTTCCACTGACCCTCATTATGTGCACTGCTCGGCCCCTGTGGCACTTGCTCAGCCAGAGCCTCTGCTAAGGGGGGCCCAGGGGGAATCACCAGCTAACACTGTCCAGGTGACAGGGACGGAGTTTGCAGTTTTTACTGACAGACTTCTGAGACTATAGCTAAGATTCTAGAAGCTTTGCAGTCCAGACCGGTATCTCAGACCATGGGCACTGTGGAATCATTGCCCCCTGGTCCCCCTCAGTTGGAACAACAATGTTCTCCCGGGGTGTTTCATAGATCCCAGGGTGAGGTCTCTGACATGGAACGCAGACTCCTGATGGGGACGCCATAGTGAATAATCTTATTGCGTCCATCAATCAAATGTTGGATATTTCTCCCTCAGCTCCTCCAGTAGAGGAATCAGCTTCTCAGCAGGAGAAATTCCGTTTTAGGTTTCCTAAGCGTACAACGAGTATGTTTATGGACCACTCTGACTTCAGAGAGGCAGTCCAGAAACACCGAGCTTGTCCAGATAAGCGTTTTTCCAAGCGCCTTAATAGATACACGTTACCCCTTCCCCCCTGACGTGGTCAAGGGCTGGACTCAGTGTCCCAAGGTGGATCCTCCAATCTCCAGACTGGCGGCTAGATCCATAGTTGCAGTGGAAGATGGAGCTTCACTCAACGATGCCACTGACAGACAGATGGAGCTCTGGTTGAAATCCATCTATGAAGCTATCGGCGCGTCTTTTGCTCCAGCATTCGCAGCCGTATGGGCACTCCAAGCTATCTCAGCTGGTCAGGCGCAAATTGACGCACTCACATGTACTTCTGCGCCGCAGGTGGCGTCCATAACCTCTCAAACGTCGGCATTTGCGTCCTACGCTATTAATGCTGTCCTGGACTCTGCGAGCCGTACGGCGGTTGCAGCCGCCAATTCGGTGGCAATACGCATACGGGAATGGAAGGCAGATTCGGCTTCCAAAAAGTGCTTAACGGGTTTGCCATTTTCTGGCGACCGTTTGTTTGGTGAGAGATTGGATGTAATCATCAAACAATCCAAGGGAAAGGAAACATCCTTACCCCAGGCCAAACCGAAAACACCCCAACAGATGGAGGACAGTCGAGGTTTCGGTCCTTTCGAGGGGCGGGCAGGTCCCAATTCTCCTCGTCCAAAAGGCCTCAGAAGGATCAGAGGAACTCCGACGCATGGCGGTCTAATTCACGCCCTAAAAAGACCGCCGGAGGTGCCGCTTCCAAGGCGGCTTCCTCATGAAGGATGGAGTTCAGCTCTCGTCCTCCGACTCGATTCTTCAGAACATCGCCGCCTCCTGAGCGAGCCGAGGCTCTTCTGCAGGCGGTGGGCATTCTGAAAGCAGAAGGAGTGGTGGTCCCGGTTCCTCTTCAGCAACAGGGTCACGGTTCTACTCCAACCTGTTTGTGGTTCCAAAGAAGGACGGGTCCTTCCGTCCTGTTTTGGACCTAAAACTGCTCAACAAACACGTAATGACCAGGCGGTTCCGGATGGAATCCCTCCGCTCCGTCATCGCCTCAATGTCCCAAGTAGATTTCCTCGCATCGATCGATATCAAGGATGCTTATCTCCACGTACCAATTGCTCCAGAGCATCAGCACTTCCTGCGCTTCGCCATAGGAGACGAACACCTTCAGTTCGCGGCACTGCCGTTCGGCCTGGCGACAGCCCCAAGGGTTTTCACCAAGGTCATGGCTACAGTAGTTGCGGTCCTCCACTCTCAGGGTCACTCGGTGATACCTTACTTAGACGATCTGCTGGTCAAGGCACCCTCTCAAGAGGCATGCCAACACAACCTCAACGTTACTTTGGACACTCTCCAGAGTTTCGGGTGGATCATCAATTTTCCAAAGTCAAATCTGACACCGGTCCAATCGCTGACATATCTTGGCATGGAGTTTCATACTCTTCCAGCGATAGTGAAGCTTCCGCTGGACAAACAGCGTTCACTACAGACAGGGGTGCAATCTCTCCTTCAAGGTCGGTCACACCCCTTGAGGCGCCTCATGCACTTCCTGGGGAAGATGGTGGCAGCAATGGAGGCAGTCCCTTTCGCGCAGTTTCACCTGCGTCCTCTTCATTGGGACATCCTATGCAAATGGGACAGGATGCCGACGTCCCTAGACAGGAACGTCTCCCTCTCTCAGGCAACCAAAGCTTCCCTTCGGTGGTGGCTTCTTCCCACCTCATTATCGAGGGGGAAATCCTTCCTACCCCCATCCTGGGCGGTGGTCACGACGGACGCGAGTCTGTCAGGGTGGGGAGCAGTCTTTCTCCACCACAGGGCTCAGGGTACGTGGACTCAGCAAGAGTCCTCACTTCAGATCAATGTTCTGGAGATCAGGGCAGTGTATCTTGCCCTGAAAGCGTTCCAGCAGTGGCTGGAAAGCAAGCAGATTCGAATTCAGTCGGACAACTCCACAGCGGTGGCTTACATCAACCACCAAGGTGGAACACGCAGTCGGCAAGCCTTCCAGGAAGTCCGGCGGATTTTGATGTGGGTGGAAGCCACGGCCTACACCATCTCCGCAGTTCACATCCCGGGCGTGGAAAACTGGGAAGCAGACTTTCTCAGTCGCCAGGGCATGGACGCAGGGAAATGGTCCCTTCACCCGGACGTGTTTCAGGAGATCTGTTGCCGCCGGGGGGTGCCGGACGTCGACCTAATGGTGTCACGGCACAACAACAAGGTCCCAACATTCATGGCTCGATCTCAAGATCACAGAGCTCTGGCGGCAGACGCCTTAGTTCAGGATTGGTCGCAGTTTCAGCTTCCTTATGTGTTTCCCCCTCTGGCACTGTTGCCCAGAGTGTTACGCAAGATCAGGGCCGACTGCCGCCGCACCATCCTCGTCGCTCCAGACTGGCCGAGGAGGTCGTGGTACCCGGATCTGTGGCATCTCACGGTCGGCCAACCGTGGGCACTGCCAGACCGACCAGACTTGCTGTCTCAAGGGCCGTTTTTCCATTTGAATTCTGTGGCCCTCAACCTGACTGTGTGGCCATTGAGTCCTGAATCCTAGCGTCTTCAGGATTGTCTCAAGAGGTCATTGCCACAATGAGACAGGCTAGGAAACCAACGTCCGCCAAGATCTACCACAGGACGTGGAAAATATTCCTGTCGTGGTGCTCTGCTCAGGGTTTTTCTCCCTGGCCATTTGCCTTGCCCACTTTTCTGTCCTTTCTTCAATCCAGATTGGAAAAGGGTTTGTCGCTAGGCTCTCTTAAGGGACAAGTCTCTGCGCTCTCTGTGTTTTTTCAGAAACGCCTGGCCAGACTCCCACAGGTACGCACGTTCCTGCAGGGGGTTTGTCACATCGTCCCTCCTTACAAACGTCCGTTGGAACCCTGGGATCTGAACAGGGTGCTGATGTTTCTTCAGAAACCACCGTTCGAGCCAATGAGGGATATTTCTCTCGCACGCCTTTCGCAGAAAGTGGTTTTCCTAGTAGCAGTCACTTCGGAGAGTGTCTGAGCTAGCAGCATTGTCATGCAAAGCCCCTTTCCCGGGTTTCACCAGGACAAGGTGGTTCTGCGTCCGGTTCCAGAATTTCTCCCTAAGGTGGTATCCCCTTTTCATCTCAATCAGGATATCTCCTTACCCTCTTTTTGCCCTCATCCAATTCACCAATGTGAAAAGGATTTGCACTTGTTAGATCTGGGGAGAGCACTCAGACTCTACATTTCTCGTACGGCGCTCCTGCGCCGCTCGGATGCACTCTTGTCCTTGTCGCTGGCCAGCGTAAAGGGTCACAGGTTTCCAGATCAACCCTGGCTTGGTGGATCAAAGAACCAATTCTCGAAGCTTACCGTTCTGCTGGGCTTCCGGTCCCCTTAGGGCTGAAGGCCCATTCTACCAGAGCCGTGAGTACGTCCTGGGCTTTGAGGCACCAGGCTACGGCTCAGCAGGTGTGTCAGGCGGCTACCTGGTCGAGCCTGCACACTTTCACGAAACACTATCAGGTGCATACCTATGCTTCGGCGGATGCCAGCCTAGGTAGGCGAGTCCTTCAGGCGGCGGTTGCCCACCGGTAGGACGGAGCCGTTTACGGCTCTATTCTGAGGTATTATTTTACCCACCCAGGGACTGCTTTTGGACGTCCCAATTGTCTGGGTCTCCCAATAAGGAGCGACAAAGAAGAAGGGAATTTTGTTTACTTACCGTAAATTCCTTTTCTTCTAGCTCCAATTGGGAGACCCAGCACCCGCCCCTGTTTTTTGTGTACACATGTTGTTCATGTTGAATGGTTTCAGTTCTCCGATATTCCTTCGGATTGAATTAACTTTAAACCAGTTTATAATTTTTTTCCTCCTTCTTGCTTTTGCACCAAAACTGAGGAGCCCGTGGAAGCACGGGAGGTGTATAGGCAGAAGGGGAGGGGCTTTACACTTTTAGTGTAATACTTTGTGCGGCCTCCGGAGGCATAGCCTATACACCCAATTGTCTGGGTCTCCCAATTGGAGCTAGAAGAAAAGGAATTTACGGTAAGTAAACAAAATTCCCTTCATGTGACTGAAAATGGTACCAATAAAAACTTCAACTCATGCCGCAAAAAACAAGCCCTCACATGGCAGAAGAGTGACAAAAACTATAGCCTTCAAAATCCAGTGATGCAAAAAAAATGATGTAAAAAGTGTTTTTAGTGTGTTTAGTCGCCAAATCTAAAAAAAAATATAAACCTGGTATTGCTGTAATTGTACTGACCAGTGGAATAAAGCTGCCTAATCACCTATACCTAATTCTTCAACTGCTGTTGATTTTTTCATTCTGCCTCTAAAAGATCGCAGTATAGCGGGGCTCATATTTATCATGCACTTGACGCTGAGCATTTGCATTGGGATTACATGTAAGGATGCGTGCCCACAATCAGGAATAGCAGCATATTGGAGGCAGCGTCTTTTAGCTGGGTCCAAACCGTAGCATTTTGCGGTAGAAGCACAGTGGATTGATAGTAATCCTAGGCCCACTTCACTTTTTTTCTCCTCAGAGTAAACTGACATGCAGCGCGGCTTTCCTAAATGCAGCCTGTCAATTTATGCTGCAGAGACGCAAGTGTCTTCAGCTGGGAAAACCGAGTGTGCTGCCTCATTAGTGATTTGAAGCGTCACGGGTTTCACCTGAATCACGGATTTTGGAGATGTATATGGAAACCCCGATGTAAGTGCTCAGCGTGGAGCACAAGATAACTGTGAACTCATCCAAAATGTTCTGTACCAACATTTTCACCAAATGGCATTCAACTCAACCTACAAAAACACAAGTCCCCACTCAGGTCCATCATCAGCTAACGGAAATATAGCAGGCTTCCACGTTACTGGTAGCACAAAAGCCCTCAAAAAAATCTGCGCTCTCAATTCAAAGGCACCCTCTCTTCTGAGCTCCACAATGTGTCTAAACTACAGTAGCGTCCACATGTTTGGCATTATTGGAGTGATGAGAGCCCACTTAAGTGTACGGGGGCAGGTTTATAGAAGCACGAGCTGAGCATAATGTACGGGCACTACAATAACTGTAACGTCCTGGAGGTGGATTCACGGGACTGTGCACGGGACTCCCCCAGAGAGGCAACCCGAAGCTAAGCCCTATACAGGGTCTGTCCGATCACCCCACCAGAGGGCCTAGATGTACAGTAGCCGGAACACTGGAGGTACAGAGTATGAGTCTGAGTATGATTTTGAGTATGAGTATGAGTCCTTCAGAAGTCTGCACAGGAGATGTCTATAGTCCAAAGGGCACCGTAGGTAGGACGGATGACTGGAACCGGGTTCAGGTGCCGAGTAGGAACAGCAGACGGGATCCGGATCCAGCGTGATGTGCAGGCTGAAGTCACCAGGTGGAACCGGGGACCGGTGACTGGATCAGGCTGACGGATGATGGCGGGATCCACAGCAGACAGTCACCGTGACACTTCCTGGGGAACCGGCAATCTGGACAAGGTCAGGGCGGCAGACGGGCTGTGCGGAAGAGACATTGTTACTCATGAGACAAAGCACAGAGGGACCTGAACACCTAGCTATGGAAACATTTTGAACAGGCACCCCCGGAGGGGGAGTGAGAGGGGCCGCCGTGGGCAGGAGGACCAGAGACCGGAGCCTGACAGTACCCCCTCCCTCACGCCCCCCTCCCCGCAACCGGGACAAGAAGTCGCGTAGCAGAGGAGCAGCAATGTTCTCCCGGGGTTCCCAGGACCGGTCTTCGGGACCGTAGCCCTCCCAATCAACAAGGAAGAACTGCTTACCCCGCACTCTCATCATGGCCACTATGTCTCTTACCGCATACACATAGTCGACAGCAATAGGAGGAGGAGTGACCGAGGATGACTGGCTTGAGCAAGGATACATGGAAGGAGTTAGGGATCCGCATTGTGGCAGGGAGCTGCAGTTTGTAGGAGACCTCGTCGATCCTTTTGACGACCTTGAAAAGGACCAATGTACCGCGGACACAACTTGTAAGATGGAATCTTCAACCGGACGTATTTGGAGGCAAGCCACACCAAATCCCCAGGAGAGAAGCAAGGAGGGTCAAGGCGTCTCTTGTCCGCATGTTTCTTCATCTGGGCAGAAGCACGTTCAAGGGAGGTTTTGACAGAACTCCAGATATTAGAGAAGTCCCTGGACAGGGCATCTGCAGCGGGAACATCAGAAGTGGAGGATACTGGTAATGGGATGGAAGGCTTAAGACCGTAGACAACATAGATGGGAGAGCTGGAGGAGGAGGATACACTGACGTGAGGATTATGGGAGAACTCAGCCCAAGGGAGTAGCGTGGACCAGTCGTCATGATGGATGTTGACGTAGTGTCGAAGAAAGGAAGTCAGGACCTGGTTGACACGTTCGACTTGGCCATTAGACTGGGGATGGTAAGTTGAGAAAAAGTCCAGAGACACACTCCCAGATGTTTACAGAGCGCTCTCCAGAAGCGCAAGGTGAACTGAGTTCCCCAGTCTTTATTCTATATGCAAGGGAAAGCCGTGCAGCTGGAAGATATGCTGAATGAAGGCATCGGCGAGCTCCGGAGCAAAGGGTAGGTCGACCACGGGGACGAAGTGAGCCATCTTGGAGAATCGGTCCACCACGACCCAAGTGACCATATATCCGGAAGACAACGGCAAGTCTGTGATAAAATCCATGGCAATGTGTTGCCATGGAACAGAGGGAATCGGTAGAGGCAGGCGACGGCAATAGGGCAGGTGTTTCGGCATCTTGTTTCGGGCACAGGATGGACAAGCGGAGACAAAGGAGACGACATCCTTACGGAGAGACGGCCACCAATAGTGACGGACGATAGCGCTCCACGTTTTCTTCTGACCGGTGTGTCCGGCCACTTTAGAAGAATGACCCCATTGAAGGAGTCTGTCGGTCTCCATGACGAAGGTCTTCCCAGGGGGTGTATCTGTGCCAGGGTGACGGGAGCCACCGGGATGACCTTACTGGGACAGATGATGGACTGGTTCGTCTTTTCCTCTTGCTCTACCGGAACGAAGGACCGGGACAAGGCATCAGCCCGCACGTTTTTGTCCGCGGGCCGGTAATGTAGTTGGAAGTCAAACTGGACAAAGAACAGGGACCAACGGGCTTGTCGCGGGTTCAGTCTTCGAGCGGATCGCAGATACTCCAGGTTTTTATGGTCGGTGTAATTGATAACCGGCAATACCGCACCCTCCAACAGGTAACACCATTCCTCCAAAGCCAGCTTGACCGCCAGGAGCTCTCGTTCGCCAATGGTCTAGTTGCGTTCGGGTGCCGAGAAGATTTTGGAGAAGAAGCCGCAGGTGACCAACTTCCCGGTGGACGACTTCTGCATAAGCAGGGCCCCGGCTCCTGAGGAGGCATCCACCTCCAAGGTGAATTGTCAGTTCAACTCCGGTCTGTGGAGAACGGAGAGGAGGCAAACGCCCGTTTCAGATAACAGAAAGCGTCGTCGGCCTCAGGAGACCAGTCTTTTGGGTTGGCCCCCCTTCTTGGTCAAGGCAGAGAGAGGCGCCGTCAGAGCAAAGAAGTGAGGCATAAACTGGCCATAATAATTGGCGAAGCCTAGGAAGTGTTGGATGGCTTTCAGTCCGGAGGGAGGAGGCCACTTGAGGATAGAAGACATCTTCTCGGGATCCATCTGCAAGCCTGTGTCAGAAATCACGTAGTCCAGAAAGGGAAGGGACGTCCGTTCAAACACATTTTTCGTACTTGGCGTACAGACAGTTCTCCCTAAGCCTTTGCAGAACGAGTCATACGTTTTTTCTGTGGGTCGGCAAGTCCGGGGAATAGACCAGGATTTCGTCCAGATATACGACCACACAGTCGTAGAGAAGATCCCTGAAGACGTCGTTCACCAGTTCCTGGAAGACCGCCGGGGCATTACAGAGACCAAAGGGCATCACACAGTATTCGTAGTGCCCATCACGGGTGTTGAATGCCGTTTTCCATTAGTCTCCAGCGCAAATACGGACCAGGTTGTAAGCTCCGCGATGGTCTAGCTTGGTGAGATACGGGCCCCCCGAGCCGATCGAATAGCTCCGGGACAAGAGGTAGAGGATATTTATTTTTTACTGTGATCTGGTTCAAGCCCCGGTAGTCGATGGAAGGGCGTAAGTCATCTTCTTTCTTCTTGACGAAGAAAAACCTGGCTCCTGCAGGAGACGAGGATCTCCTGATGAACCCCCTTGCCAGGTTATCTGCAATGTAATCCAACATGGCCTGGGTCTCGGCAGGGGACAAGGGATAGATCCATCCATGGGGAGGAGTAGTGCCCGGCAGCAAGTCGATGGCACAGTCGTAGGGTCGATGTGGCGGTAATACCTCTACCTCCTTGTCGAAGACGTCCACAAAAGACCAATATGCGGAAGGCAGTCCCGGAAGGCAGTCCCGGTAGGGACTCCGGTGCCGGTGACTGATGGACGGGCCGTACAGACTGTAGACAGTTCTCGTGGCAAAACGGGCCCCAACGAGTAATGTTTCCAGAGCACCAACTGACGACAGGAATCATGTACTAACTAGGATTGGCCCAGCAGGAGTGAGTGAGCCAGTTTCGGGAGGACATATAGAGCAATCTTTTCGGTATGCAGAGCGCCATTATGGAGTTCCACGGGTTTGGTAATAAACAATACTGGTTCGGATAGGGGTTTCCCGTCCATGGAGGCGATCACGAGGGGTTTGAAAAGAGGGATGACGAGTACCCGATATTTGTCCACCGTAGCCTGTTAGACGAAATTGCCCGCTGCCCCCGAATCAAGGTGTGCCTCTGCCGTGAACCGGGTCTCCTCCGTTGTCACTTCGACAGTCAGCGTAACCGGGTCTGAGAGGGTTCCGGTACCTAGGCTGGCCTCTCCTACCAACCCTAGGCTTTGGAGTTTCCCGGCTTCTCGGGACAGGAACGAAGCAGGTGTGTACCGCTTCCACAGTAGAAACACAGACCCTTGGCGAGCCACTCTGCTCGGCGTTGCTCGGCTTGTCCCAGACGATCTATTTGCATAGGTTCGGGAGTAGAGTTGCCGGATGGCACTGACTGAGAGACGGTGGAGCTCTGCGGAGTAGAGGTGTGACGTGTCGGTCGCCTCTCCTGGGATACTTCCTTGGATCGTTCCTGGAAACTGAGACCAGACCATCCAAGGTTGGAGGAACATCACGACAAGCCAATTCATCCTTGATGTGGCCGGAGAGGCCCTCCCAGAAGGCTGCTGTCAATGCTTCGTTGTTCCATCCTAACTCAGAGGCAAGCGTGCAGAACCGGATGGCGCACTGGCCAACCGAAAGGGTTCCTTGGCGTAGCCGAAGGAGCGAAGAGGCCGCCGTGGAGGTACGTCTTGGTTCATCAAAGGTGTTACGGAAGGCCTCAAGGAATCCCCGGATGTCGGTAGTCACCGGATCTTCTTTCTCCCACAAGGGATTTATTCAGGCCAATACTTCACCCTCCAGATGGGACATCAGAAAGGCCACCTTTGCTTGATCAGAGGCAAAGAGTTGTGGAAGCAACTTGAAATGCAGTGAGCATTGATTTAGGAAACCTCTACAGGTCTTTGGGGTCCCCGCCGTACCGGGGCGGAGAAGCTAGGCGGAGTCTTGAGGTTGAAGAGGAAGCCACTACGGAAGCTGCTGCCGTGTTCTGATCCGACAGGGACTTGGCTGTTGCTTGAAGATTATTCAGACGGGTGTCCACTGAAGACATGAAGGCCAGCATGTGAGATTGGGTCTCGCGTTGTCGTACCAGTTCTTGTTGTAATCCGGCCAGCTGGGACGCTTGTGCTCCTGCGGAATCCATGGCCTGTTCAATCTGTAACATCCTGGAGGTGGATTAACGGGACTGTGAACCGGACTCCCCCAGAGAGGCAACCCGGAGCTAACCTCTATACAGGGACTGTCCGATCACCCCACCAGAGGGCCTAGATGCACGGTAGCCGGAACACTGGAGGTACAGAGTATGAGTCCTTCAAAAGTCTGCACAGGAGATGTCTACAGTCCAAAGGGAGCCGTAGGTAGGACGGATAACTGGAACCGGGTTCAGGTGCCGAGTAGGAACAGCAGAAGGGATCCGGATCCAGCGAGATGTGCAGGCTGAAGTTACCAGGTGGAACCGTGGACCGGTGACGGGATCAGGCTGACGGATGATGGCGGGATCCACAGCAGACAGTCACCGTGACACTTCCTGGTGAATCGGCAATCTGGACAAGGTCAGGGCGGCAGACGGGCTGTGCGGAAGAGACAGTGTTACTCTGGAGACAAAGCACAGAGGGACCTAAACACCTAGCTATGGAAACACGTTGAACAGGCACCGCCCACCTGGAAAGGGAAATCTTATATACCATGTACCTGTATCAGTCATTTACTGTTCCCGGGACGCTGGCCCTTTAAGAAGAGGTGAGTGAGCGCACCCGCGCCCTAATGTGCATTCGCGAGGCCCGAGTGCCGGAGACCAGTGCAGGAAGCGAGGAGGAAGCTGAAGGAGATGCAGGGGAGCCAGGCAGAGAGTGCTGGGTCGCAGGGAGACGCCGGGACCGGCAGACGGAAGGCACGTAGGACGCACCGGGGGGGGAGTGAGAGGGGCCGCCGCGGGCAGGAGGACCGGAGACCGGAGCAGTGAGTGACAGTCGGCGCCGGGGAGCGTGACATGTACTGGGCACATAGGCTTATTTGCAATTTTTAATTCTGCACCGTTCTCTGTGTTTGACACCATGGTGTTTTCCAGAGACTAAATAATCACTACACCCATGGATGAATTCTCAGAGGGGTGTAATTTCCTAAATTTGGTCACTTGAGGGGGATTTCTTCTGTTCTGGCACTTAGGGGCTCTGCAAATGCAGTCCACAAACTATTCTAGGAAAATCTGTGGTCCAAATATCAAATGGTGCCCTTTCCCCTCCGAGCCCTGTGGTGCGGCCAAACAGTACTGCATGGTCAAATGGAGAATATTGCCACGTTCAGGAGAAATTGGTAACATGGGCTTTTTTTTTACCTGTTCCCCTTGTGGAAATTGGAAATCGGGGTTTAGAACAACATTTTAGTGGTAAAAATGTAATTATTTTTTGTTCACTGTCCATAATAGGATACAATTTTGTGACACCTGTAGTATCAATATGCTTGCTGCACCCCTGGATGAATTCATTAAGGAGTGCAGTTAGTAAAATAGGGTCACTTGTGGAAGGTTTCTGCTGCTCTGGCACCTCAGGGGCTCTGCCAATGGGAAATTGGCATGCCCACACCATTCCAACTAAATCTGTACGCCAATATGGCGCTCCTTCATTTCTTTGTTTTGTACTCTGCCTCAGAAGTATTTTATATGGGGTACTGGCATACTCGGGATAAATTTCACTACAAATTGTATGGTTCATTATCTCCGGTTACCCTAGTGAATTTGACAAATTTGGGATTAAAGCAACATTTTTTGAGGTTAAAAATGTATAATTTTCATTTTTGCGGCTCAACGTTATAAAATTCTGTGATACCCCCAGGTGTTGCAGCTGCTCACCAACCATCTAGATCAGGAGTGAGGAACCTTTTTACTACCAGGGGCCATTTGTGAATTTCTATCAACCTTCAGGGGCCGCACAAAATTATCTGTGGGAAAATTACCAGGCTATATTTGATCAAGCAATTGACTCACCCCTACTATGGTGGCCGAAGCTACTTCTCTTTGGTGTGGCGGTTAATTTTCGGTGATATTGATCATGCAACTTTTCTTCTCACAACTACCGTATTTTTCGGACTATAAGACGTACTGGACCATAAGACGCACCCTGGTTTTAGAGGAGGAAAATAGGAAAATAAAATTTTAAGCAAAAAATGTGGTCATGACACACTTATGGGGCGAGGATCTGCTGCTGACACTGTTATGGGGTAATGTCCTGCTCATATACTCCCCAGCCTGCTCATATACTCCCCGTACTGCTCATATACTCCCCATGCTGCTCATAATAAACCCCTATCCTGCTCATATACCCCCATCATCCTGGTGTATGGCCGCATCCTGTGGCACATAAAAAAAAAAAATAAATAAACGTTCATACTTACCTTACCTCACCTCACTCCCTGCAGCACCACTCCTCTTACCATCTATGTCAGCGGCAGCGCCGCTGAGTGAAGCCATCCCCGTTTCCCTGCAGCATCACGATCTCCTCCTGTCTGTGCCGGCGGCTGCGTGTGGACACGTGCGCACAGCGATGACGTCATCGCTGTGCGCCCCGCTAGTCTCCACGCAAGTCAGCTGACCGGAGGAGACAGGAGGAGATCGTGATGCTGCAGGGGAACGGTGAGTAATGTGTACTGATTCACTGCCCCCCGCACGGATGATGATGTTCGGGGGGCAGTGAATACAGCCACACATGATCACTCCAGGCTGCAGTTGCCAGGGGTGATCATGCGGGCAGGCTGTTTATCCCTTTCCCATCACCCCGCCCACCTGTCAGTGCCGGCTTCAGCGCTGAGAGATGATGGGCGGGAGGATGAGCGTGCATATTAAATGAGCGGGTCCACGTGGTCACGGCAGGCTGCTACGATGACCCGCTCCACCACAGCACCCTCATTCCCCGCAGCCCTATATTCAGACCATAAGACGCACCCCCCACTTTCCCCCAACATTTGGGGGAAAAAAAGTGCGTCTTATGGTCCGAAAAATACGGTACTTTTCCAGGTTTGTCTCGACCTGGAGTGCAGTCAACTCTTTGTGATAACAAGATTGGTAAATCATATATATCACATAACAGATGCAGGGACTGCTGTATACAGTTTATACACTGTGTGCAGAATTATTAGGCGAATGAGTATTTTGATCACATGATACTTTTTATACATGTCCTACTCCAAGCTGTATAGGCTTGAGAGCCAACTGCCAATTAAGTAAATCAGGTGATGTGCATCTCTCTAATGAGGAGGGGTGTGGTGTAATGACATCAACACCTTATATAAGGTTTGCCTAATTATTCGGCCACTTCCTTTCCTTTGGCAAAATGTGTCAGAAGAGAGATTTGACGGGCTCTAAAAAGTCCAAAATTGTGAGATGCCTTGCATAGAGATGCAGCAGTCTTGAAATTGCCAAACTTTTGAAGTGTGATCTCTGAACAATCAAGCGTTTCATGGCAAATAGCCAACAGGGTCACAAGAAGCGTGGTGGGCAAAAAAGGCGCAAAATACCTGCCCATGAATTGAGGAAAATCAAGCGTGAAGCTGCCAAGATGCCATTTGCCACCAGTTTGGCCATATTTCAAAGCTGCAACGTTACTGGAGTATCAAAAAGCACAAGTTGTGCCATACTCAGGGACATGGCCAAGGTAAGGAAGGCTGAAAAAGGACCACCTTTGAACAAGAAACATAAGATAAAACGTCAAGACTGCGCCAAGAAATATCTTAAGACTGATTTCTCAAAGGTTTTATGGACTGATGAAGTGAGAGTGTCTCTTGATGGGCCAGATGGATGGGCCAGAGGCTGGATCAGTAAAGAGCAGAGAGCTCCACTTCGACTCAGACGCCAGCAAGGTGGAGGTGGGATACTAGTATGGGCTGGTATCATCAAAGATGAACTTGTGGGACCTTTTCGGATTGAGGATGGAGTGAAGCTCAACTCTCAGACCTACTACCAGTTTCTGGAAGACAACTTCTTCAAGCAGTGGTACAGGAAGAAGTCGGTATCGTTCAAGAAAAACGTGATTTTTATGCAAGACAATGCTCCATCACATGCATCCAACTACTCCACAGCGTAGCTGGCCAGTAAAGGTCTAAAAGATGAAAAAATAATGACATGGCCCCCTTGTTCACCTGATCTAAACCCCATAGAGAACCTGTGGTCCATCATAAAATGTGAGAGCTACAGGGACGGAAAACAGTACCTCTCGGATCTGTGTCTGGGAGGCTGTGGTGGCTCCTGCGATCGTAAACAGATCAAGCAACTGATAGATTCTATGGATAGTAGGCTGTTGAGTGTCATCATAAAGAAAAGTGCACTAATTTTTGGGGGTTTTGTTTCTTCATGTCAGAAATGTTTATTTCTAAATTTTGTGGAGTTATATTGGTTTACCTGGTGAAAATAAACAAATGAGATGGGAATATATTTGGTTTTTATTAAGTTGCCTAATAATTCTGCACAGTAATAGTTACCTACAAAAACAGATATCCTCCTAAGGTAGCCAAATCTAAAAAAAATACTCCAACTTCCAAAAATATTAAGCTTATAATGATTACACTCTTATTGACTGCTGTGGATCATACTACCAGGATTCTCTGCACCACCGCTGATCTTATATATGGGACTGCGTCATAGATATACATCTATGGATAATCTTTAATTGCCTCCTGATGAACCATTCACTTGGGAAACACGTTGAGGCAGAGACATACCTCATTCATCTTAGATGGCTACTGTTTACAAACGGAATAACCTGGATACGTGACATCTGTAATATATGATCTTCGGACGAACAATGGACTGTATATTTATTATACCTATTTATGCAGCTCTACACGCTGTATAAATTGTATTGCATTGGATTCATCTTACAGTCAGAAAGTTAAGTCCTGCTCTGGGATATATGATTGTCTTTTTCCTTGTTTACGTTACAGTGCCTTTATTTTGAATTGTATCAATTTGTTAGAACAAAATATATCTTACCTTGTCCCTGACATTCAGGGTCAAGAAATTGATATCCTAACCCATTTACTGGGATAAATTGGTATTCAATATTTCAATTTGTCTTACCATAGTGTGATTACCACTTGTTGGTTTTATATTTAATAAATATTTATGGGGAAAAAAATATTTGTTATTTTGAATCATATATATTTCCCTAGACCTTGAGTGATTTGATAGTGCCCTTTGATGTGTATGCCCCCAGCATATCCAATGTGATGTATTTGCCCCATCCGTCCTGTGATATATATGCCCCCATCATCTCCAACGTGATGTATATGCCCCAGCCCTTCCTGTGATGTATATGCCCCAGCCCCTACAGTGATGTGTATACCTCCAGTCCCTCCTGTGATGTATATACCCAAGTGTCTCCTGTGATGCATATGCCCCAGCTCATCCAGTGATGTATATGCCCCCATGTATATATCACAGGAGACACTGGGGGATAACACATCACAGGAGGGGCTGGGGCTTAAACATCACAAGAGACACTGGGACACAGACATCACTGAGAGGCATATGGCTGAGGGGCACAGACAGCACTTGGGGGGACACGGACAGCACTGTTGGCACAAATATCACTGGGGAGTAGGCATCATTGGGGGGGCATGGACAGCACTGGGGGGCACGCACATCACGAGGAGGGCACGGATAGCACTGGGGCGCATGGACAGCACTAGGGAGGCACTGGAGAAAACGTATAACACTTGCGGTAAAACAGACATCACACACATCACTAGGGTGAACTGGGGGGCACGGACAGCACTTCCGGAGCACAGACATCACTAGGAGGGCACAGACAGCACAGGGGAACATGGACATAACTGTGGGGCACAAGACTGGGGGCAGCGCATAGCACTAGAAGGTAGCACAGAGCACTGGAGGGGGCACACAGCACTATGGGTGGCACACACACACAGCACTGGGGGAGAGGGCACACAGCACAGGGGGGCACACACAGCACTGGAGGAGGGGGCACACAGCACCATGGGTGGCACAGGGGTGCACATACACAGCACTGGGGGAGGGGGCACACAGTACTATGGGTTGCACAGCGTTGGAAGACATAAAGCTGCTGCTGCTTGTCTTCTGTGTTCTGTGGGATGGGAGCGCAGAACGCTAACCCCACCCTCAAAGTAAGTCCTGGGCATTCTGGCACTGGTACTCACGCGTTTAGTAGTGAACACTAGACTGGAGCCACACTTGCGTGTGACTCACGCGAGCCTCGCATATCGCATCACACGACACGGCCTGCTGCTCTCCGGCAGACAGGAGCATATCAGTTGCATAGAAATACATGCAGCTGACTTACTCCTGTCAGGGGAGTGTGCGGCAATGCCAGGTGATGCGATGTGAGTCACTCACAAGTGTGACTCCAGAATGCGCATCCTTGCAGGACGTGTATTTAAAGCGTCGACCACCGGCAAGATTCGGTAGCCGGCCCGAGCACTGCGACCCCAGGAATCTGCCTGAGGCCGCAGAAAACTTCATTGCGGGTCGCATACGGCCCGCGGGCCAAAGGTTCCCCACCCCTGATCTCCATAAATTCGGTCTAATTTCCAAAATGGTGTCACTTGTGGGGGAGCTCCATTGTTTAGGCACCTCAGGGGGCCTCCAAACATTGAAACCTTCTCAGGATCCTAATCATCCCAGGGGGAAACGCGTCGAGGCAGATAACTATGGGACAGAAGTACGGTGGTATCTCTGTAATTCTCACTTGGCCCGAAGGAATATCAAGTATACCCATGGAAGTGAATGCGGTTTATTGCATGTGATTATATTCCTATGGTCCTCTGTCTCCCTCTACCTTGTGGAGAAATTAGCTAAATTTCAGCGGCGACGGCTCAGTGGTGGAGCAGGCCGGTGCGGTGAGTGTCCCAGTCTGTCCATGGTGCTGGTTCAAGTGATGGCGCCCGGAGCGGCGCATGCGCAGATTGAGCTCTCATCCAAGGGCTCCATCTACGTACGCGCTGACTCTCGGAGCGGCATGTGCGTAGATGGAGTTCTCATCCAAGAGCTTCATCAGCGCACGTGCTGACACCCGGCGCCATCATTTGAAACCGGGACCGCGGACACAGTGGGACACCCGCCGCACAGCCACCGCAGTTCGCACAGCCGCACGCACAGGGTGACAGCCAGCAGGCCAGCCGCCCACCCGCACAGAGAGGCAGCCGGCACTGACAGGCAGCGGCACGCAGCCACAGGCACCCGGCCGACCGCACACAGAGCCGCACAGACAGTCCCACCGGTACGCTATATTCAGATTTTAAGTCGCACCCCTCATTTTCCTCCCAAATTTTTGGGAGGAAAAGTGTGTCTTATAATCCGAAAAATACGATATATCCCAACCTTACAGCTGCTGTCTATGCATGTTTACCTACCTGATCTGATATCTCCTTTCAGGTGGGCTCTCTGTACAGAGATCGCTCCATTGTAATCATATATCTGGACTGTACACCTAGATACAGGATTATTTGGTATCTGGAAGTCCTATGTGATCTAAGGACATAGAAAAGTCCTATATGGGTTAAGGATATCAGTATTTGTCAAGAAAAAATTTCTCTTGCAGTATATGCTTATACTTTTTGTATTAATTTGATTAAAGAAAACTATCTGATATATTCTCTAGATTATCCCCCTTTACTGGTGTATTTAGACATAGGGTTAATCAGGGCAAGGGAGGGAGAGCCACCGTGGCGTATAGGCCCTGCATAACAGTAGAGGTGCCGCCACTAGTAGGCAGGATTCATGGCAGATTGTGATAGGAAAAGATAGTACTCCCACTCATAATATACTAACAATCTTGTCCTAGGGTTGACATATCTTTTAACCCCTTCAGCCCCGGGGCACTTTCCGTTTTTGCGTTTTTGTTTTTTGCTCCCCTTCTTCCGAGAGCCGTAACTTTTTTATTTTTCCGTCAATCTTGCCATATGAGGGCTTGTTTTTTTCGGGACAAGTTGTACTTTTAAATGAAATCATAAGTTTTACCATATGGTGTACTGGAAAACAGCAAAAAAATTCCATGTGTGGAAAAACTGCAAAAAAAGTGTGATGGCACAATAGTTTTTGGGATGTTTTATTCACGGTGTTCACTATATGGTAAAATTGATGTATGGGTATGATGCCTGGGGTCGCTGCGAGTTTGTAGACACCAAACATGTATAGGTTTACTTGTATCTAAAGGGTTAAAAAAAAATTCACAAGTTTGTCCAATAAAAGTGGCGCACGTTTTAAGCCATATTCCGAAACCCGTAGCGTTCTCATTTTTTGGGATCTATAGCTCAGTGATGGCTTATTGTTTGCGTCGCGAGCTGTTGTTTCTAATGGTACCATTTTTGCGCAGATGCTACGTTTTGATCGCCGTAAAACTTGCGGCGACCAAAAAACGTAATTTTGGCGTTTGGAATTTTTTTGCCACTACGCCGTTTACCAATCAGATTAATTGATTTTATATTTTGATAGATCGGGCATTTCTGAACGCGGCGATATCAAATATGTGTATATTTATTTATTTTTTAACCCTTTACTTTTCAATGGGGGGAAAGGGGGGTGATTTGAACTTTTAGGTTTTTTTTTTATTATTTTTTAAAACTTTTTTTTTCTTTTTTTTTATTTTACTAGTTCCCCTAGGGGGCTATAGCGATCAGCAATCCGATCGCTCTTATCTATCTGCTGATCACAGCTATACAGCTGTAATCAGCAGATTCAGTTACTTTCTGTTTCTCTCTGCTCGCGGCCAAGGGAAAACGAAAGTGAATCATCATAGCTGCAGGCGTCATCATATGACCCTGTGCTACGATGGCAACCACCAAAAGTCACGTGATCACGCTTGTGACTTCCGGTGGGGGCGGCGGTAAGTAAAAAACATGGCCGTGCGCATATAGATCTTGCTGCCAGACTTTTGCAGCGAGATTTAAGGGGTTAATGGCCGCGGGTGGAAGCGATTCCACCCGCGACTAGTAGGCACACATGTCAGCTGTTGAAAACAGCTGATGTGTGCCGACCGCCGCCGCCTGCCCGCGGCAGGGGGCGGGGCTTAACGGGACACGCTCCATGACGGATATATCCGTCCATGGTCGTGAAGGGGTTAATATTGTGTGTCACAATTTTGTTTGGATAGTTTTTGTAACAAATAAGTAATATTTTATACTTTAAGATTTGGGGTAGAGATTTTTTTTCTAATATATGTTTTTTTATGGCCCCGGGGACAATATCTAATGGAGTAATAACACTATTCTGGGAAAAAAGCATTGTCTGCCTCATTGCAACCTCCAGCTCAAGGTTTGTTATGCGATGAATGACCTTTCCATATAGTATAAGCCAAAGCAATGTTATCCACAAGTCTTAGCACTCACCTCTGAATCATTGAATTCAGGTTTTTCATATGGTCCCACTGCCACAAGTATATAAATTCCAGCCCCTAAAGGCCCAGTCACACTAAACAACTTACCAGCGATCCCAACAACGATCCAACCTGATAGGGATCGCTGGTAAGTTGCTAGGAGGTTGCTGGTGAGATGTCACACTAGCGACACTCCAGCGATCCCACCAGCAACCTGACCTGGCAGGGATCGCTGGAGCGTCGCTACACGAGTTGCTGGTGAGCTCACCAGCAACCAGTGACTAGCCCCCAGCCAGCAGCGCCGCGTAGAAGCAATGCTGCGCTTGGTAACTAAGGTAAATATCGGGTAACAAACCCGATATTTACCTTGGTTACCAGCGCACACCGCTTAGCGCTGGCTCCATACACTCATAGCCACAGTACACATCGGGTTAATTACCCGATGTGTACTCTGCTACGTGTGCAGGCAGCAGGAGCCAGCTTCTGCAGGGGGCTGGTAACCACGGTAAATCGGGTAACCAAGAAGCCCTTACCTTGGTTACCCGATATTTACCTTCGTTACCAGCATCCCCGTGCTCACGCTGCCAGTGCCGCTCCTGCTCCCTGCACACATAGGGTTAATTACCCGATGTGTAGTCTGGCTATGTGTAGTCTGGCTACGTGTGCAGAGAGAAGGGAGCCGGCACTGACAGTGTGAGAGCGGGGACACTGGTAACGAAGGAAAATATCGGGTAACCAAGGTAAGGGCTCCTTGGTTACCCGATGTTTACCGTAGTTACCAGCCTCCGCAGAAGCCGGCTCGCTGCTCACTGCACATTCAGTTGTTGCTCTGTCGCTGTCACACACAGCGATGTGTGCTTCACAGCGGGAGAGCAACAACTAAAAAATGGCCCAGGACATTCAGCAACAACCAACGACCTCACAGCAGGGGCCAGGTTGTTGCTGGATGTCACACACAGCAACATCACTAGCAACATCGCTGCTACGTCACAAAAGTTGTTCGTTAGCAGCGATGTTGCTAGCGATGTTGCTTAGTGTGACGTGGCCTTTAGACATGCAATCTACTCTGCAAATATTTGTGAAAGAGTAACAAATTCTAAAGTGCTTTCTGAATTCAACATGGCCCTGTAATATGTTGTCATAAGTCATTTCATGAAAGGCCAAAACTGACCTGGTTTTGTGTGAAATAACTTGACTGGCCATCGAAGAGTCCTAACCTCAACCCCATCAAACTCCTTTGGCCTGAACTAGAAATTACAAGCCAGGGCCCCTCGTCCAACATCAGTGGCTAACGTGATAAATAGACAAAAATTTGCATAGAAATACCTCAAAATTCTTTAGAAAGCCTTTCTAAAGAGTGTAAGCTGTAATATTCAACTTCTTATCAATGACTAGGGATTTAGAATGGGATGTCATAACACTTCCCTGGGTGTAATGTGTAGGCATCCCCATACTTTTGTCCATATAATGTGTAATAGGGTCTGCTTCTTCCAATGGTGAGAGTTGAAGATTGGTCCTATGCTGTTGTGTTAATCTGGTACGTGTATGAGATTACTAATTGGTTTTGGTATATATTTCAGATCGTCTTAAAAACACAACAATAGAACATAAAAATATACTCAAGTACACAAGACCTAGGTAAGCACTAAATATGACTGTGATTCCGGTACCTTTACATTGTATTGTAAGGCTTTGTTCAGACATTCCTTAGTTATTTCCGGTTTTTGATCCGTCTTGAGATCAGAAAAACCGAAATAAAAAGATGAAATGTATTCCTTTGAATGAGCATTGAAATGTCCTAAAATGTCTTCAGGTTTTTGTTTTGTTTTTTCTAATCCGATTATTTTATAAGGCTGCGTTCCCATGTCCTCTAATCATTCCGTTTTTGGATCTCTTTGGAAAATGTAAAAACAGATCAATTAACGGACTGATCCAAGGGATCGCTTTCATAATCAATCCGTTAACGGATCCTTTATAATTAAAGTCAATGGTTCTATTAATGAATCTGTTATTGTCTTATATCGCTATTTAGATAGATAGCTTGTATACATAGATACATAAATAGACAGATAGCATAAAGATAGATGAATAGATAGAATAGATTGGTATAGAGATAGCTAGATAACTTGGACAGCTGTTTAGCTGAATTAACAATTTTAGAAAGAAAAAAAAAAATGACATAGGGTTCCCCCCCAAATTTTCATAACCAGCATAAGTACAGCTGCAGGCTGCAATCCTCAGCTGTACCGTGGCTGGTTATCCAATATAGAGAGGATCCCATTCTTTGAATAAATTAGTGAAAAAATAAAGGGTACAATCCCATGTTTCCAAAAGCAGCCAAAGGACAGCATACAAATAAGCGCGATGATCTCATACTCAGTCACAGTCAATGAAGAACAGAACGATCTCCATTGACTGTGAGAGCACTCCATGCTGCCTCACAAACTACTGTGTGACAACCACTGGAGTGACCTGAGATGAGGCCAACCCAGGTCCTAGCAGCGGCTCACACGGCAGTATGTGAACGACCACGATGTCAGGAGTTCAGATGAGTTTGTTGCCAGAGGCAGTCTTGTAGACTGAGCCCTCGTGGGCAGGGTCCTCTTTCCTCTTGTACCTGTCTGTGCCTTGTTTTGTTTATGATTATTGTACTTGTCTATATTTTGTTTACCCATTTTCAAATGTAAAACGCCTTGGAATAAATGGCGCTATAATAATGAATAATAATAATAATAATCCCATGGAGATGATTGCTGTTTAAAAGCCGCACAGCACCCGAGCTTGACCCAGCGTGTCCTACAGCCACTGATCTGTGACGCACATCACTGATCGGTGTCCATGCTCAATTTTAGTCAAGCCTTTTTTTTCTTTTGGTCCGTTCTCCCCCTCTCCTCTTTGCTCCTCGACTGTACGTGCATACTGCAGTCACCGAACCACTGATCAGTGACACACATCACTAATCAGTATTCATGCTTGATTTTGGCCAGGACTTGTTTTTTTTTTTGGAATATTGGTATTTTATATTCACACAGTGCACCTTTTTTTTGTTGTCAAAAAGATCACCAAAATGCATGCATTTTCTTTTCCCCAGTAAAGTACGAGATTTATATTTTGCTGTCCACACTGTGCATCATTTTCTGCATCTTGCCTGCGTTTTTGAAGATGCAGCCAGGATGCAGCATGTCAATTCCTTTTGCGATTTCCAGTGTTTTTGAGCCCTTAGAGTCAATAGATTTGCGGGTGCGTTTTTTGTGCATTTTTTGGGGGGCAAAAAACGCTGCATCTTTGTGGTTGGCAAAGATGCACTGTGTAAACATACCCTAACACTCCAGTATTCCGCATAGCTATGCCCCAGACATGCTTTGAGCCCATTCATAAATTTCTACATTTCATGGATAATTCAGAATGTCCTTGCCAAGTTGACCTGGATTTTCAAAATTCATCCGGTGATCAATCACTTCAGTAGCAAGTTTGCTGAAGGCTACATTCCCCAAAGAGAACTCTGTGTGGATGAGTCCCTCATCCACTTCAAGGAGAGGCTGCATTTCTGTCAGTACCTGTCCAATAAGAAGGCCAGGTACGTGATCAAACTATACAAACTACGCGAGAATATCTCTGGGTACTGATCCAATCAACGTAATTCCCACCTGCTCTGGGATTGAGTGGGAAAATTGTGTGGGATTTGGTGCACCCACTGCTGGATAAGAGTCATCACCTGTATGTTGATAACTTTTATACCAGCATCCCACTTTCCAAATCCCTCTCTGCCTGAGCAAACCACAGCTTGTGGTATTGTGCGCAGAAACCGAAGGCACCTTCCTATATTGCTTATTGGGCAGATGCTCCGAAAGGGCGAAAGCATAGCCCAATGTAGCGACTACATGCTAGTGGTCAAGGACAAGAGGGACATCCTTTTCTTGACCACAATACATAGTCCTTGCAACATTGCCACCGCTGTTCGAGGTATCTCTGGAATCCCCCAACCCCTGGGTCTAACAGTTTTTGTAATGCCAGTCATTTTTGGGCACCAAGGGACAGGCGCTAATAAAGTGCCCCTTCTTTCCGCAAAAAAAAGCAAAAGGAATTTCTCCTCATATGGGACGTCCCTCCAAGCTGCATGGGCTCGAGTGAGGCCTCAGGAGGCAATACAGGCATAGCAAGATCCTCGCAGAGAGTCTTGGTATTATGAGACCTCTGACAGAACCGGCAATCATTATGGATTACAAGCGACATGGCACACTCAAGGGAGGGAGGAGTTTCATACATGACCATTGCCTCCTTTACCTTCTCAGACACCTCCGTTAAAAACTGGTTCTTGGGAGCTGGGTCATTCCACTGAGTGTCAACGGACTAGTGCCGGAATTCAGCGCAGCAATACTCTGCTGGCCGATTCTCCTGGTGCAGTGAACGAATCGTAGACTCTGCTAAACACACCTTATCTGGATCGTCATGGATAAGAGCGAGCGCAGAGAAAATCCCATCCAATGACAAAAACACAGGTGACTCAGAAGGCCAGGAAAAAGCCCATGCTTTTACGTCTCCACTCAGAAGCGAGATACAATACCTCACTACCAGAGAAAAGGGGATGTATACGAAAAAAAAACAATTTGCATGCCTCCCTGAAGTTAACAAACTGGCTGCGCTCTTTTGACAATCTTTCTGAGAGTGGCACTTTGGGTTCAAGCACTCTGGCAACCAACACAGATTGCCATGGATTAGCAGACTGCACTTGTTGAACCACCCTATTTCATTCTGCCAACTATCATGGCCAAGTATAATGCCAAAGGGTGGGACACCAAAAACTGTATCACACAACTTGCACAGATTGAGATATAATACATGATAAAGAGGATATACAGAGCAGGAAATAACCAGACGACAAAAGGATTTCCACAGCACACCAAGCAGCATCCAATAAATCACCAGCAACAGGAACATAACAGCACATGGACTGGTTTAGCAAAAGCTAAGGGAGGACAGGCTCCGCCATCTTAAAAAGGCGGGGAATAACTGTGAAAGGTCTCCCACAGAATGTGATCTTAGAGGTACAGTGCTGGCCAAAAGTATTGGCACCCCTGCAATTCTGTCAGATAATACTATGTTTCTTCTTGAAAATGATTGCAATCCAAAATTCTTTGGTATTATTATCTTCATTTAATTTGTCTTCAATGAAAAAAAAAATTGTCATAAAGCCAAATTGGATATAATTCCACAAACATAAAAAAGGGGGTGAAAAACAATATTGGCACGGTTTGAAAAATCATGTGATGCTTCTCTAATTTGTGTAATTAACAGCACTTGTAACTTACCTGTGGCACCTAACAGGTGTTGGCAATAACCAAATCACACTTGCAGCCAGTTGACATGGATTAAAGTTGACTCAACCTCTGTCCTGTGTCCTTGTGTGTACCACATTGAGCATGGAAAAAAGAATAAAGACCAAAGAACTGTCTGAGGACTTGAGAATCTAAATTGTGAGGAAGCATGAGCAATCTCAAGGCTACAAGTCCATCTCCAAAGACCTGAAAGTTCCTGTGTCTACGGTGCGCAGTGTCATCAAAAAGTTTAAAGCCCATGACACTGTGGCTAACCTCCCTAGATGTGGAAGGAAAAGAAAAATTGACGAGAGATTTCAACGCAAGATTGTGCGGATGGTGAATAAAGAACCTCGACTAACATCCAAATAAGTTCAAGCTGCTCTGCAGTCCGAGGGTACAACAGTGTCAACCCGTACTATTAGTCGGCGTCTGAATGAAAAGGGACTGTATGGTAGGATACCCAGGAAAACCCCACTTCTTACCCTGAGACATAAAAAAGCCAGGCTGGAGTTTGCCAAAACTTACCTGAGAAAGCCTAAAACGTTTTGGAAGAATGTTCTCTGGTCAGATGAGACGAAAGTGGAGACTTTTGGGAAAAGCCATCAACATAGAGTTTACAGGGAAAAAAAAAAAAAGGCATTCAAAGAAAACACGGTCCCTACAGTCAAACATAGCAGAGGTTCCCTGATGTTTTGGGGTTGCTTTGCTGCCTCTGGCACTGGACTGCTTGACCGTGTGCATTGCATTATGAAGTCTGAAAACTACCAACAAATTTTGTAGCATAATGTAGGGCCCAGTGTGAGAAAGCTGGATCTCCCTCAGAGGTCATGGGTCTTCCAGCAGGACAATAATGACCCAAAACACACTTCAAAAAGCAGTAGAAAATGGTTTGAGAGAAAGCACTGGAGACTACTAAAGTGGCCAGCAATGAGTCCAGACCTGAATCCCATAGAATACCTGTGGGTTAGATCTTAAAAATGGAAGTTTGGAGAAGGCACCCTTCAAATCTCAGGGACCTGGAGCAGTTTGCCAAAGAAGAATTTTCTAAAATTCCAGGAGAGCATTGTAAGAAACTCATTGATGGTTACCGGAAGCGGTTGTTCGCAGTTATTTTGGCTAAAGGTTGTGCAACCAAGTATTAGGCTAAGTGTGCCAATACTTTTCTCTGGCCCATTTTTGGAGTTTTATGTGAAATGATCAATGATTTGATTTTTGTTTCATTCTCTTTTGTGTTTTTTCATTGCAAGCAAAATAAATGAAGATAATAATACCAAAGAATTTGTGATTGCAATCATTTTCAAGAAGAAACTGAGTATTATCTGACAGAATTGCAGGGGTGCCAATACTTTTGGCCAGCACTAACTAGCAGAGATTAACTCCTTTAAGCTGAGCATACAGCTGGTCGACTATCTGTAGTCTACCTGTGCAATGCAGAAGTACCAGAGAAGGCATAATGTGGAGTGTCAGATTTTGCAGTATGAACAGCGTCAGATGTCACCATGACAAAGCAGGCAGATTTGGAGCCAAGCACCGTGTGACAGTATTGCGATAGTATAATTGAGGGTTGTAAATTTTGTAGAGTACATCAGGTTGGCATATGGGGCCCTCCACTTTTCCAAACATTAGGTCCTTGATCACTGCCTTCTGAATTGAAGAAATATGCCAGCCTGGCCTGCACATAGTGATAGCATGCAAACGTGATATACAGTACTATCTGTATGATGTGCATGTCCAGCTTTTTTTAACATCGCGTTCTTTATTTTACCCCAGGTCACAGTCTGATTTGGGGACCTGTATTGGTGTACTTCCTATAGTGGTGAGGATTCTGCCATTTCTGTGTATTGTGGACAGGATAAGCACAACCCTTATGTACTTATACTTGACCAGCATTAGGTTGTTGCTGCATTGGGCTCTGCTCTCATCTTATCTCATCAGCTGCCCAGTTAGCAACTAAGCGAGGCCTCGTAGTTTCTGCGCACCGTACCACATGCTGAGGTAGCTTTGGCAGAGAGGGACTTGAAGAGTGGGATGCTGGTGTAGAGTTATCTACATAGAGGTGGTAACCCTGATTCAGCAGTGGGTGCACCAATTCCCACACAGTTTTTCCACTCACTCCCAGGACAGAGGGCATTTAGGGGGTTCAATCCAGGTGTCCTTTGCAGGGCTGTGGAGTCGGTAAGCCAAACTTGTGACTCAGACTCCTCAATTTCCCTTGCACTGACTCCAAGACTCCG
The DNA here is from genome assembly GCF_048569485.1 of Anomaloglossus baeobatrachus. NCBI lineage: Eukaryota > Metazoa > Chordata > Amphibia > Anura > Aromobatidae > Anomaloglossus > Anomaloglossus baeobatrachus. Next base: position 27,818 of record NW_027445011.1, read on the forward strand.
ACTCCCATATATATTGCTTATATTTAAGAAAAATGTAGTACAATGTGAACATCAGACATTTAATCATTTTTATGATACAATAATCAAGATATTTAGATAGAACATAAAATATTTTTATTGGAATACAACTTTAGAACACAAAAAACTGCAATAAAATTGTAAATATGTAATACACTGTGAATATATATTACACATATATATAAACAAAAACATACTAAATAACATTTGTGCAGTCTATGAATTTGTTCTAAGAAATAGAATTGCTTCCATCAGATCCTCCTTCATAGATGACCTCAAATCTGACCTAATAATTTTAAGGCTAGAGAACAACCTCTCTACACTAACTTGGGTTGGAGGGAAAGCCGTAACCACATGGGCAACATCTCTAACAATTGCCGGGTATAAAGGAATTGCCTCATGCACAGTCAGTTTTGATGAACGGTTGAATTTTTGTGTTCCTTTGAGAGCACGTGAAAAATTTGCTGAAATATGGTCAATCTGCTTGCTATAGGAGACGGAGTGAAATCTTTTTCCTTGCGGCAACGCTTTTCCTGCTCCATTTCATCCAAATACTTGTCAAAGTTAAACTCCTCATCTGATGAGGATGAAGATATGGCAGCAGTAGCACTGTCAGGACCCAAGTCCTCTTGTGCCTGGCAGTCCTGTAGGCCACTCATCCTAACTGCTACCTCAGTCAGAGCTTCTTTTCCTTTAGTAAGCTGTTGATCATCAAGCAGTATACAATGACTTGGGTCCACATTAACAGCTGCCAGAAGAATTTTATTGTCTCGCTCCGTTTCATTGAAGCAGAAATGCTATCTGCGATTAAACCTCTTTGGGACAGGCAAAATAGCAAGTTCTTCCACTCCCTTATGAAAATGCCAGGAGTTAAATCCTCAGCTTGTAATTTTTTTACTCACGGTGAGTGGGTGATTGAGCAATTCCTTCAATTCAGCCACCTGTGTCCATTGACCTTCATTTAGGGTTACCAGAGGGTTTGCCATATCTATCAGAAACTGTTTTAGTTCAAACAATCGCTCAATCATTAAATAAGTGCTGCTCCACCGAGTGCCTTTATTGACAATTGCCCCTTTCCCAGCACGTCTCTTTAAGATGGAATCAATTTTAGGGGTTCTGGCGGCAATAACCAATTTCCTCGCTTTTCCAATCAGATTTCCAGCAAGTCCCTCTTGCAAACTATCTCTTATTGCCAGCTGCAGTGTGTGAACAACACAGCGCATGTGATGAATATGAAAGTGTTTTGAAGCAGCTTCAACAAGATCGTCTAATTCTAAAGTATCATTTTGTTGTTTTTCTGTTGTAATATCTGTTTGTTCCTCAGTTACATGAACAGCACTGTGGCCTTTCATCTCAAACATACTGAATCCTAAATTTTCTTCTAGCTGTTCATTAGTCTCATTCATCAGTTTAATTGTACTTATGTTTGAAGCATTGTCTGTTACAATAGCAAGAACCTGTTCTTTTTTGATTTCGTAATCTTGCAGAACTTTTTGCACTAAGGCCTGGAGAAACTGGCTGGTGTAATGAGCTTTAGTATTTTTTACTGCCAGCGACTTGGTAACAATTTCTTTGTTGTCACAAACATATCGAACATTGGTGGCAAAATAGTTCACTCTGTGATGTGTGCAGGCATCCATTTTAAGAAACATGAAGCATCTTTTGAGAGTCTTTTTAAGATCTTCCTTTTGTTTAAGGGCTTCTTCAATCACTAATTTTCTAATACTTTCTCTTTCCAGAGCAATACCAAGTTTGCGGGCCATTTCTCCTTTAAGAGCTGTAAAAGCTGGTCATGCAAATTATGTTAATGGTACACTGTCCTTCACAACAAGCTGTATGAGCTGTCTTTTAAACATATCTGCTATCATTGTTACAGTAACTTTGTCACTTACAAAATATCTTGTTAATGATGTTTGAGGTGCTCTTTCCTCCACCCTTGTCCGGCAGGAAATGCTGGGCACTGGTTTCTTGGTGCTGCTGTTACCTTTCTGAGTCACAGCTTTGAATACTTCTGGGTGGAAGCGTTGTAAATGTCTTTTTAGATTGGAAGCTCTTGTAGGAGCATTTTTATCACCGCCTGAGTATGCACTGATTTTGGCATGAAAGCATTTGTTTTCATCTGGGTCACTTGTCATGCATTGACACACAAAATATTTTTTATCTTGAGTCACTGTGAAATGCTCAAATACAGCTGACTTCATAGGGAGCATCTTAGACATTTTGTAATCATATAATTTAACTCATAATAATTTTGTCCTATAAAAAAAAAAAAAAAAAGTATATTATAATTCCAGCACGAACAGGGAACCATGTACAGTGGAGAATATAAGTATTTATTTGATACACTGACAATTTTGCAAGTTTTCCCACCTACAAAAAATGGAGAGGTCTGTAAGTGTACACTTCACCTGTGAGAGACAGAATCTAAAAAAATATCCAGAAAATCACATTGTATGATTCAAATAATTTGCATTTTACTGCATGAAAAAATACTTGCTTGATACAATAGAAAAACAGAACTTAATATTTGGTACATAAACCTTTGTTTGCAATTTTGTTTACAATTACAGAGGTCAGGCGTTTCCTGTAGATTCTGTTTCTCTCAGTTGAAGTGTACATAAGATAAAAATGTCAGACCTCTCCATTCTTTGTATACTGGCCAACGATGCAGCAGCGATACGGATCTGCAGAACGACCTAGCTAGTCATTGGGGACGTGTCAAAGCAGCTTTTTGAAAGGGAAGTCGCTAACGAAGTCGTTATAACTGTGCCAAACACACCGATGCATGCTGCACATTGGGAAATAAAGGACCAAAAAATGGTCCTGAAAGATTTGTAGCAATCAGCGAGCTCACAGCGGGGGCCAGGTCGCTGATGCGTTTCACACTGCAATGTCGCTGGGGAGGTCGCTATTACGTCACAAAACCGGTGACGTTACAGCGATGTCGTTAGCGATGTTGCAGTGTGTAAAGGGGCCTGTAGGTGGGAATCGACAGTGTATCAAATACTTATTTTCCCCACTGTATAACTTTAGATAGAAATAAAACAAACTTTGCATAAATCAATAGTACAGATGATGGGTATAAAGTTTGTAAAATATGTCGTTAAATAGCTTTACTTTGAATTTCCAATCTCAGGCTTTTCTAAAGCAGGCTTTACACGCTATGATTTCGCTACAGCGATCTCGTTAGGGTCACGGATTTTGTGACGCACATCCGGCTGCTGTAGCGATGTCGTAGCGTGTGACTCCTAGGAGCGATTTTAGATCGTTCCAAAAGGTCCAAAATCGCTCCTCGTTGACATGGGGCTCCACTGGCAGTTATCGCTGCTGTCGCAGGGGCGAAGTTGTTCCTCATTCCTGCGGCAGTGCACATCGCTACGTGTGACGCCGCAGGAACGAGGATCATCTCCTTACCTGCCTCCGGCCACAATGCGGAAGGAAGGAGGTGGGCGGGATGTTACGTCCCGCTCATCTCCGCCCCTCCGCTTTCATTGGGCGGCCGCTTAGTGACGTCACTGTGACGCCGAACGGACCGCCCCCTTAGAAAGGAGGCGGTACGCCGGTCACAGCGACGTCGCTATGCAGGTAAGTATGTGTGACGGGGGTGCCGGATTTTGTGTGCGACGGGCAGCGATATGCCCGTTTCGCACAAACGATGGGGGTGTGTCGCATGCTAGCAATATCGGGACGGATATCGCAGCATGTAAAGCCACCCTTAGGCACAGCTCACTAAATGTTTCACAACAGATTGCTTCAGTCTATGAAGAGAGGAGGAGGGAGTGAGCAAGTTTGTTGTGTATCATACTCCAGGAACAAAGAAACTGATAACAGAGCTAATAGCTTGATGTTTTGGCTTCTATACTTATACAAGTCCTCATCAATCCTGTTGCTGTATTTTCCCTGTATATTGTATGTATATTGTATAGAAGATATCCTTCCAAAAGTACATGAGCTCAAAGAAAAAACAAATAAGCATACAGAGAGAACATACAGTATACTGGACTATTGATTTATGCACGGTTTATTGAAAGTTTAAATATTCTTCAAGAAGTAATTACTTTAATCTTGTTATCCTGTTCACTCTAGCAATTCTGAGATGAGTGCAGGCCTTCCTTCTTTCTTACGCTTACTTTTTACCCTTGCCTGTAGAGGAGGAGCTTCACTGGTGCTCAAGTGCAGCACAGACTTATCTCAGTTAAGACAGAGCCTAGATCCTCAGGCTACATACATTCACACACAGCAATTTTTGCGGATCCGTTTTTTTGCAGTGAAATGCAGTGACTTTAGGCATCTCAGCAAAGTGAATGGGTTTCAAGATATGACATTCAGACACATCGTTTTGTGACGATCCATTTTTGGGCTCAAAAACGGATCCTCACAAAGAATGAGTGTGACGCCCTAGCACACCAGGTAGTCACACAGTCTAGGCCCCCGCACAACACCTTCCCACAAAGGGTCACACCAGCTGACCTGAAACCCTAGCCACCTCCCTTAGGGTAGGACAGACACACCAGTGGCCCGGACCAGGTGGATGAGAAACGCCCACCTAGGGGTCTAGAGAACCCGGGGCGGGAAAAGAAGTAGTTTTAAGTTCGAGTTTAAGCTGAATTGAGGTTCAAGTCTGAAGTGGAGAGGAGTGGAGAAGTGAGGAGTTGAAATTGAAGTTCATTGAGCAAAGGCGTCGGGGTTGGAGCCCCGGCGTGCTGGCTAGGTGGCAGACAGTGGACCGTGACTGCAGGAGACGGGAAGACGGCTGCCAGAGATAAGAGGTGGACCGGGATAGGTTGGAGCCCGCCGGTACCGACACCGGAGAACCGACCCGGAAACCGTGCACAAAGGGGGTACTTGGACCCTGAAAACTAGGACCGGAACCACCGGCCTAGCTAATTAACCAATTGAGGGCAGGATTATAGGTCCTGTCTCACCAAAAGTACCAAAAATCAAACAACAGCTCACCGCGGGGGATAGGGCATCCGCCAGGACCCGGTAGATCCCAAGAGCCAGCGTCAGCGGGCACGGCTCCCACCCATAGTTCTGGGAGTGGGCTTCCATGTTTCATACTGGAGAGCCCAAAGAGAACTCACAACAGTGCAGGGAGAAGTGATACAGACCACCAGCCCGGGCGTGGGACCTGAATACATCCGGCCGCGGCCACCATCACCTTGGTTTACCAGTGGACTCGTCTGAATTCTTTAATTGTGAGTAAGCTAACAATCCCCAGTCTGACCGGGCGTGCCGACCCCTACAATCATCACCCTTAGCACGGAGACATTGGGCCCTGGGGCATCCATCCCTACCCACGGAGGGGTTAACATCAAGCTGCTATCACATTGCCCCCGGGGTACCCCGCAATAGCAGCGGTGGTGCTACACTTCACCATACGCCGTGGGTGGCGTCACAGACAGTATACGGCAATTCCCGTATAAATACGTTCCCTTTATTTGAAGTGTCCTCACGACCCTCGGGGCCGGTGGAACCCCTCGATCCACACTGCGGATCCGGACCCGAGCAGCTCGGCTGCTGGCATGGGGGCGGCACACCTCAAAACTTGGCATCGCGAACAGGATTGTAACCCATCCACTTACCTGTGGAAGTGCGCCTTGTTCTGGACTGTCAGCGGTGCTCCGCTGCAATAATTTTTGAAAAGTCGCCATTTTGCCGCCATTTTTGGGCGCGAAAAACGACAACCCAGCGTCTTCTTCCCCAGGAAAGGGCGCGAAGTTGAAACCCCGTCCCCTGGGAACAAGGGCCGGAAGGAAGTGACCCTGAGCCCGAAAAATGAAACTGAGAGACACGAGAAAGGTCTGCTCCCAAAAAACCAGGGGGAGGGCGAGAATTGCAGCATGTAATCCGAGGAGATAAGAGGCAGAGGGACACCAGGACTCTGCCATCCTTTGGTTCCTGGAAACCATCTAGAGAGGATGTCTGCCCGGTCCGGCGACCTGAACATGGAGGAACCAGCTCCCGGGACTGCTGAATGGGTGGAAGCCCAGACTGCGAAGATGTGCCGCAGGATTCAGACCCAGGCCAACTATATGCTGGTGAGATGGACGGCCGAGATGAGGAATCTGGCTGCAGCCGTCCGGGCACGCGAAGAGATGGCGGCCTCGGAAGAGCGGGTAAACGACCCACGCCCCTATGTTCCATCGGAACCAGCCCACCAGGCTGAGGAGCTCGGTCCGCCCCCGTCCGCCACGTCGCCTCCCTCGCTGCCCGTATCTGCAGTTAGTGACCCAATCGGTCCGCTGCCCCAAGCCACGGCAGCGGAACCCATTCCATCTTCCCACGAGGACCCGGCAACGGAGCCCTCAGGCCATGCGCACACCACCGCGCCGGCACCCATACCAGCCCCGCGCCAGACCAGAGCCCAGAAGACATCCCCTCTGGCCCCGAGCCCAGCTGCGCCAAAGATGACATCATCCCAGGTCCCGAAGATAGCGGCGCGCTTGATGACGTCGGCCCCGGCAATCCGCCCGGCCGCAACAGAGGCGACGCCCGACCGGAAGTCAGCACCAGCAGAGACGCCGACCGCTCCCCAGTACCCGGTTCCCACTGAGGCGCAGCCGGGATGCACCTGCAGAGCAGGCCGCGGATCCGCGGAGCCCTCCACTTCACGTGAGGCTGGTCGTAGCCGGCAGTGAGGGCGTCCGGATGATCCAAACCCCTGAGCAGGAGGAGGCGGAGCACGGAACCAGTGCCCCGTATTGGCAGCGGCAGCAGCTGAAGACAGAGATCACGGCCCAAGAGAAGCGGAAGGCAAAAGTGCTGAACCGACAGGTCACCTTACAGGTGCGGGGTCCTACTTATCTAGGACAGGTCCGGCATTTTAACCCCCAAAAGGGATGGGGTTTTATATACAAGCCGGGCCTGGAGGCCGAGATATTCGTCTCCCGAAGAGATGTGGCCCCACACCTACCTACTGGCCACCCGGATCGAGATCTGGAGCCCGGAGAGTTGATCTCATATACCCGACACTGCGGAGAGAGGGGGTGGTTCACCCTCGATGTGAAGAGATGGGTGAAAGGTGGGGATCAGTTGCACCTCCACCACTCTCCGCCATTTCCAAGCAAGGATGATGAGTATGAGGTAGTGTCGCGGGCGGGGAGGGCGCTGTGCTCACTACGCTCGGGTCCGGCGCTGCTGCTGCTGCTCGGTGGCTCGAGCGGTGGGCCGGATCCGGGGACTCGAGCGGCGCTCCTCGCCCGTGAGCGAAAGGGGGTAGTGTGGTTTGGGGGATTTGGTCCGTGACGCCACCCACGGTTTGTGGTGAGGTTGGGGCACCACCGCTGCTATTGACGAGGATCCCGGGAGCGATGGCAGGGAGCAGCTGGGATGTTTCTCTCCCCTCCGTGGGTAGGGGGGTTGGTGATCCCGGGGCCCGGTGAGGTGACGGGGAGGCAGCGGCGGGGAGGTGCAGGGTCGCTTGGACTGCGCAGCGCGGTGCCAGACGGCACGGTAGTACTCACTCAGCCACAAATGGATGCAAAGTCTCTGGTAAAATAAACGGCTGGATGGACGGGTCCCGCAGCCGGCTGCTGTGGTTTCTCCCGGACGGTTGGTGGTGGCTGCCTTTCCCTGCACCTTTTGTGTATCTTCGGTCCCGATGGCTTCCCACCGGTAACCCGATCCCCAGCTTGTATATGGGCCGGAGGAGCCCTTTTGCCCGCAGGCTCTGGCCCTGGGAACCCTAGCTGTGGCGGTAGCTGTATTTCCCTTGTGCTAGTTGGACGGTTGCCTTCAAATCGGGTCTTGGCTGTTTGGAAACCCCTGGTGTTCCGGTCACTAACGGATTTGACCTGTTTAATGGCGACTCCAAGCCTGGTCGGGGTCCGCAGGCCCTGCCGGTTTGTGCTGGCTTCACTTCGCTCCCTGGTTCGGTACCGGCGGGCCACCGCCCGTCCCCGGTCCTATGGTTCCGCGTTGATCTGCCTCTCCTGCAGACGGCCACCACCGTCTGCCAACCTTGCTCTTGGTGCCCGGGCCACGTACCCGGACACGGTCAGATTGCTCCTCTACTACCACTTTACTCCTCACTCTTTCCCTTCCCTAACTGTTCTGACTTCCATTCCCGCCTCCAGGACTGTGAACTCCTCAGTGGGTGGGGCCAACAGCCTGGCTCCACCCCACCTGGTGTGGACATCAGCCCCTGGAGGGAGGCAACAAGGATTTTGTGTCTGACTGATGTGCCTATCTCGGGGTGGGGCTGTTGTGTTGTAGTCCCTGTGACGACCTGGCTAGTCCAGGGCGCCACAGTAGCGGTTCCCGGCTATTTCAGTTAACCCCGTTGTAATTTTACAGTTTTAATGGACCACGGTAGAGAAATGGCAGGCCAACCCAAAAACTTTTGAGCCTTGTAAATACCCCATCCACCTTCTAGTTGTTTGCCACAGTCTCTGGAGAGGCCGATTGGAGGAAGGGCCTGCGGTGGAGGAGGCCGAGGCCCAGTCACCACTGCAACTGGTGGCTAACCTCCAGGCCAGGGGTCCCCAGACTAGGGGCCCGTGATAAGGACTGTCAGGTAAGGAACTTTTTACCCGGCCCGTATGGACGTCACCCGGACTCGTTCCTGGACTTGGGAAAGGGGTGCGCACCAGTGCTTAGCGGTGGCACCAGGGAACAGGTTGTTTGGGGTGGGTGCAATGAGAAGGTGGCCCGTTCGATTTTGCAACGTTCAAGATGTGCCTCCCATAAAGGGAAGAAAAATGTTCATTTGTTTACGTTACCCCCTTTTTTCTATTTTACAGTTCCTGTTTTTTTTTAAATCAGATAAATATTGCATTTTAAAACTTTCATAAACATACCAACAAATTGTGAGGGTAGTCCTCACACATAGGACCAGGCCAGAATCTTTTGTTTGAACTTAAGTAAAAGGGGGGTGAGATTAAGACGTTCATACTCAGCCAGTTTATTGGATATCATAATTCCCAGATATTTAAACTCTGACACCACCTGAACCGGAGCACAAGTCACCACTACATTGGAAGGCGTTTCATCTAGTGGCATCAAAACAGATTTGTCCCGATTTATCGTGAGCCCTGATATCCTTCCAAAGTTAGATACGACCCTCATTACCGCCTCCAAGGAACTCCCTGCATCTGCCAGAAACAATAATAAATCGTCCGCATATAAGGCCACTTTCTCCTCCACACTCCCATATCGTTAACCCACTACACCAGGATCCCGCCGCATCACCGCCGCCAGTGGTTCGATAGCAAACAACAGGGGGGGACAGTGGGCACCCCTGCCTTGTGCCTCTATAGAGAGAATCTATCTGACATGCTGCCTTTTGCCCTAATTCTTGCCGTAGGAGCAGAGTACAACAGCTGCACCCACCTAATATACACTTCCCCAAACCCCATTGATCGCATCGTAGCCCATAGGTACCCCCACTCTACGCTGTCAAAAGCTTTGGCCGCGTCTAGGGAGAGAATGACCCGCCTCCCCTTATTTTCCACCGGTATCTGCATATTCAGGTACAGTGTCCCAAGGTTAGTTGCCATGGATTTGTTGGGCATAAACCCTGCTTGATCTGGGTGTATTAGGGATGTAATGACTTTGGTGAGCCTATTGCAAGCATCTTAGCTAGGAGCTTTACATCTACCGTCAATAGTGAAATCTGTCTGTAAGAGTCTGGCAAACCCGGGTCTTTGCCTTCTTTAGGGAGTACCACAATTATTGCCTCCTGCATAGACGGCATAAGCTCTCCTCTTTTCAGACATGAATTATATACCTTAAGCAGCACCGGCAGTAAAACCTCCCTATGTTGTTTAAATACTTCAGCCGGAAACCCATCTACCCCCGGCGCCTTATCATTCGCCATATCACTCAGAGCTAGCTCTAACTCCTCTAAGTCAAATGGCTTGTCTAGTAACTCTCTAGATTCCCTTGAGAGGACTGGCACCTGAGCTGTGCCTAGAAATTCATCCACCTCCCCCGCCTCCGGGTGCACCTTGACTGAGTATAGATCAGAGTAGAATGTTTCTAGTACTTTTAGGATCCCTGAGGTGTCCGTGACAACTGCCCCATCTACTGACTGTAACCATGCAATATATGTCGATTCCCTCTGTGCCGCAGCTATCACTGAGAATGGAGAACGGGCGGGTCACCTATTATCAAAGGACTGCATGGTTTGGAACATTTTCTTTCTCTCCGCTGCCTGTATGGTCAATCTATTAACCATCTTTTGAGCTGCCTTCATCCTAGCTTTTGCCGCTGGCGCGGGGTCTGATATTAGAGCATCTTCCGCCTCCCCCAATTCCTGAAACGCAAGCTGATTCTGCCTTCTTGCCTCCGACTTTACCTTAGATATACCCCTTATATACAATCCCCTCAAGTACGCCTTCATTGCCTCCCAAACCATTCCAATAGATGCTGATCCTTCATTGAACCTAAGGTATTCCCTTAAACTATCACTAATACCCCCCCCCCCCCTTCTTCCACTAATTGTAACCAATAGGGATTTAATTTCCATAAGGGTCTATTTTGGTTTTGTTGTTCCCCCAGGTCTATTTCTATACACAGGGGCGAATGATCTGATACCGTCCTGGGGAAGTATTTAGTACCCACTACCAAACCTTGCATTGCTTCATTGCCCAAGGCCAGATCAATGCGCGACAGGGATGAGAACGTAGCCGAATAACAGGAGTATTGATACACTTCCGGATGCCGAGTCCTCCACAGGTCAATCAGCGCCATTTCTTTAAGTAAATTGCCGAATGGTGTACAGTTACCCCCCAGTTTTCGTACCTCATGTCTCACTTTGTCCCAATGTGAATTCGGAATATTATTAAAATCTCCCATTATCATAAAGGGAACCCCTTTAGTCTGCCAATAAATTTATCAGACTGTGAAGTAGTTTGCTGCAATATCGCGGAGGTATGTATAGGGATATAATTACTACGGCTCTTGTCCCCAGCCTACAGGAAAGATATACATACTGCCCATCTTTATCCATGATGACCTTTAGAAATTCAAACCGTGCGCCTGAGCGGACTAGTATACTGGCCCCTCTGGAGTATGCAGAATATGTAGAATGATACCCCACCCTGAACCACCTTCTATCCAGTAGATGCAGCTTCTCCGGTATCATGTGTGTTTCCTGCAAGCAAATTAGGTTAGGTTTTTCTGTGCGTAAAAATTGAAATACTGCTTGTCTTTTGATGCTAGAGGCTAAGCCCCTAACATTCCAACTAATTAGCTTAATGCGTCCCGCCATATGATTAATTGACAAATTCTCGTTCTCCCAGAGCTCCTTAATAGGCCAAATGAGACTGTCGACCGGCCCACCCTCCCCCTAACCCCCCAATATAAACACCCCCCACAACAATAATCATAGTAACACATCGTTGCCACCAGTCCCCTTTGTATCAGGGACGGAGGGCATATGTTTGCCTTTGCAAGTCTGCCAGATACCGCGTCCATCTTTTGTAGCGTTTCCTCTTTTACGACGGACAGGGCCCTATCAACCATCAATAACACCAGAACCAGGACCTCCAGAAGGAGGGGCGGACCCCGCCTGTTTGTCGTGCACGATATCCGGCTGTCCATCTGATCAGTATTGCAGTCCTGCCATATTCTCGCAATGCCCCCTTTTTTTTTTAATATTAAGGGGGAAGAACAAAAGCAAGTTACGGGAAAGAAGAAGGGAAAAAAGGGAGAAAGAAAGGGGGGGGGAAGTGGGCAAAACAAAGAAGAGAAAGAGAAAAGTAGTATAAGAAGAAGACAGAGGGTGGAATAAGAGGAGCGAGAGGGGAGAAAGAAAAACAAAAAAAAGAGGGGGGGGGAGAAAAAAAATTCAATATTTATGCATTGTGAGTACAGTATGAGTTGGAAAGTCCCTTTCCATAGCCAGGATTCCATTTCCTCCCATCCTCAGTGGTGTTTTCAGACCCCTTTCCTCTAGAGTCCATTAAATGTAGATTTAAATTTAGATTGCCAAGGTAAACAAAAAAAAAAAAAAAAAATGTTTTTTAAAATTTTCAAACAGGAACTCCTCCCCGGCAACCATAGCATAGTATTTTTCCTCTACACCACTGCATGCGATGAGAGGTAGGGTGTCCCCAAAAGTCAGTCTCCAGCTTCCCCTTCACGACCCTCCCGCCGCAAGCGTTGTTCATTGCTATCCAGCCATCTTAGCGCTTCCTTAGTATCCAGGAAAAAGTGCACTATTCCTCCAGCTACCACTCTGAGTTTCGCCCAGTACATCATGGAGTATACCAGATTCAGTTGTCTCAGCCTTCTCTTGATGTCAATGAACTTGGCTCTTTGCTTTTGCACTTCTATGGAGTAATCTGGAAAAGTGGATATCTTGGAGCCATTGATGATCAGGTCCGGGTGTCCTCTGGCATGCTTCAGGATATTATCCCGGTCTCTGTAGTGCAGTATTTTGGCCAGGACAGGTCGCGGTGGGTGTCCAGGAGGCAGGGGGCGGGTGGAAACCCTATGGGCTCATTCCACCGCATATAGAGGGGTGAGATGCTCAGATCCAATTTTACTTTTCAGCCATTCCTCAAAAAATTCAGTTGGGGATGTACCTTCCACTTTCTCTGGAATGCCAATTATTCTCAGGTTGTTACGCCTTGATCTATTTTCAAGGTCATCCGTTTTTGCTAGGAGTGCTGCTATTTGCTGTGCTGCACGCTGCCCGTCTCTGTCAGATCCTGCCATGTGGTCCTCCGTGATACTGAGTCTTTGCTCAACTTCTCCTGTTCTCTCTTTCACTTCATGAAGCTTGTGCCGCATGGATGCCATGTCTTCTCTCAGGCTCCCCAGCTGCAGGGTCACCTCAGTAATAGATGCTCTGCAGAGCATTACTGCTGTGAGGATGTCTCTCAGTGTGGGCTCTTCAGGGATATTCTGTGTGCCTGCCAGCTCTCCTAGCTGTGCTGCCTGAGATCTGGGATTTGTCTCTGCCATGCAGGCCTGAGCTCCCTCGCTGCTCTCACCCCTCCCCCCTCCTTCACTCAGCACCATGCTGTCTGCAAGTCCCATATTCATCTGCAGCTCACCTCTCACTGTCTCTCTGTGATGGGCACCGCTCTCCTGCCTGGCAAAACGCTCCAGCCTTGTTGCAGCCTGTCTTCTGGTCTCCTCAGCGTCTGCACCATTATCTTTTCTCTTCTCCATGCTGCCCACGGCACCATCTTGATTCTGCTCCTCCACTTCTCCCACCTGCTTTTTCGGCCCCCTCCTTGTCATATCTGTGCCAGTAAGCAATGCAATCAGGTCAGGGGGGGGACAGAGGGTCGTCCAGCTGCAGCCTGTGACTTCTGAGAGTGTTTTTTTGGTTTTCTCCCCTAGTGATTTTCTAGATGCTTGGCAGGAGCTACAGGATCTGCTTCCACTCACATACTGAGCTAGGCCACGACCTCTTACAGTTCCTGTTTAATAAACAGTGGTGGTCGGACAGCCCGCGGACGGTCTTTATTCAACCAAGGGGGAATGTGACACCCTGGCACACCAGGTAGTCACACAGTCTAGGCCCCCGCACAACACCTTCCCACAAAGGGTTACACCAGCTGACCTGAAACCCTAGCCACCCCCCTTAGGGTAGGACAGACACACCAGTGTCCCGAACCAGGCGGATGAGAAACACCCACCTAGGGGTCTAGAGAACCCGGGGCGGGAAAAGAAGTAGTTTTAAGTTCGAGTTTAAGCTGAGTTGAGGTTCAAGTCTGAAGTGGAGAAGAGTGGAGTAGTGAGGAGTTGAAGTTCAGTGAGCAAAGGCATCGGGGTTGGAGCCCCGGCGTGCTGGCTAGGTGGCAGACGGTGGTCTGTGTCTGCAGGAGACGGGAAGACGGCTGCCGTAGATCCGAGGTGGACCGGGATAGGGTTGGAGCCCGCCGATACTGACACCAGAGAACCGACCCGGAAACCGTGCACAAAGGGGGTACTTGGACCCTGAAACCAGAACCGGAACAGACGGCCTAACTAATTAACCAATTGAGGGCAGGATTATAGGTCCTGTCCCACCAAAAGTCCCAAAAAGCAGACAACAGCTCACCGCGGGGTATAGGGCATACGCTAGGGCCCGGTAGATCCCAAGAGCCAGTGTCAGCGGGCACGGCTCCCACCCATAGTTCTGGGAGCGGGCTTCCGTGTTTCATACCGGAAAGCCCAAAGAGAACTCACAACAGTGCAGGGAGAAGTGATACAGACAGCCAGCCCAGGCGTGGGACCTGAATGCACCCGGCAGCGGCGGCCGGCCACCGTCACCTTGGTTTACCAGTGGACTCGTCTGAATTCTTTAATTGTGACTAAGCTAACAACCCCCGGTCTGACCGGGCGCGCCGGCCCCTGCAATCATCACCCTTAGCACAGAGACATTGGGCCCCGGGGCATCCATCCCTACCCACGGAGGGGTTAACATCAAGCTGCCATCACATCGCACCCGGGGTACCCAACAGCAGCAGTGGTGGTGCTACACATCACCATACACCGTGGGTGGTGTCACAGACAGTATACGGCAAATCCCGTACAAATACGTCCCCTTTATTTGAAGTGTCTGTGCAACCCCCTGGGCTGGTGGAACATCTCAAGCCACACTGAGCATGTCATTTTGTGTGGTGTTTTTCTAATCTTCTGCTATTGAAAACATTATCTATGAGCTCAAAAACCTTTCAAGTGATGCGGTTTTTTAAAAAGCTGATCTGCTTTTGCAGCTAAAAAACGTACTCTCAAAAAATGCAGCAAAAACGCTGTGTGCGAATGTGACGCCGCAGGAACGAGGAACTTCTCCTTACCTGCCACATGCCAGCAATGAGGAAGGAAGGAGGTGGGCGGGATGTTCGTCCCGCTCATCTCCGCCCCTCCGCTTTGATTGGCCAGCCGCTTAGTGACGTCGCGGTGACGTCGCTGTGATGCCGAACGTCCCTCCCCATTGAGGGAGGGATTGTTCGGCAGTCACAGCGACGACGACCAGGTAAGTGCGTGTGACGCTGCCGTAGCGATCACCATATATCGGCATAACGATAGGGGCGGGTGCTATCACGCTCGCCATCGCTAGCATCGGCTAGCGATGTCGCAGCGTGTAAAGCCCGCTTTAGATCAGGAATAGAACAGCCATTTATAGGACATTCGATAACTTTCCCAAATTCCGATGAAAAAATATTCAGCACATTCTGCATTGAACTACTGTCCTCAATTTATTATATATTTTAGGAGTCGGAGTCGGTCCATTTTATACCGACTCTGACTCCACCAAAATGAACTCCGACTCTACAGCCCTGGAAGATACTATCACAGTTTGTTTATTTTGATTCCTTTCTTTTTAACCCTTACTGGGTAGGTATTGCTGGAATTTAAAGGGAACCTGTCAGCAGAAACTTTGCACTAAACCTAAAAGATTCCCCTATTGCAGCTCCTGGGCTGCATTGTAGCATGGTTCCTATTGTTATTGTGCCCCCTTTTAGACCAAAATAAATACATTATAAAGTGGTACCTTTTCCTATTGTTAATCGTACACGGGGGCGGGCTGTCTGCTGTCTGTTATCCTGCCTCCTGCTGCTTTACGCCGTCCCCCATCGCTCAATTTCATACTTGGACGCCGCCCAGTGCGCCCGAGGTCTCACGCATGTGCTGTGCCACTCTAGCGGGACTGTGCACTGTGCACAGTGTGACCGCTGGTGATGTTTTGCGCGGGCGTGAGATTATGGGCGGCGCTGTGATTTTCATCAGCAAGTACCCGCCCATAATCTCGTGCCCGTGCTTTCCCCTCTGACTCGACCGTTCTGCGCAAGCGCTGGCCAGATGACCCCATGTCACCTCTTTCCCATCTTGGTAAGAGGTGACGTGGATTCATCTGGCCAGCGCTTGCGCAGAACGGTGGACGCAGAGGGGAAAGCGCGGGCACAAGATTATGGGCGGGTACTTGCTAATGAAAATCAGAGCGCCGCCCATAATCTCACGCCTGCGCAACACGTCACCAGCGGTCACACTGTGCAGTCCCGCCAGAGTGGCACGGTGCATGCGCGAGACTTCAGGCGCACTAGGCGGCGTCCTGAAGTATGAAATTGAGCGGGGGACGGCGTAAAGCAGCAGGAAGCAGGATAACGAACACCAGACAGCCCGCCCCAGTGTACGATGAACAAGATTTGCATAGGAAAAGGTACCACTTTATAAAGTATTTATTTTGGTCTAAAAGGGGGCACAATAACAATAGGAACTATGCTAGAATGCAGCCCAGGAGCAGCAGAAGGGGAATCTTTTAGGTTTTGTGCAAAATTTCTGCTGACAGGTTCCCTTTAATCCTTCCCTTGAAGTGTTTTAGAGACTCATCAGCTGTCCCTTTGGAGGATATAGACCTCAGTAAATTTTTCTGAAGTGTTCAATGACCTGCCTAATTTTAAATAATCAAAGATGGAGTCATTTTGCTGTGGAAACCGCATTATCATTATAATACAAAAATTTAAGCATAGCCTCAAAGCTTGTCTGGGTTATAGCTATGCAAAAAAATTGAAGTGATATATAGAAGTGCTGATATTTTATATTGGCAAAGTACTGGCTTCTGAAGTATTCCCATGTAAAGCACAAGGCCCCAAAATTTCATAATTTCTACCACATTTAACGGGGTCCAATTAGCAATTGATGAAGTGGGGCTTTGGGAAAAAAATTAATGGGTGTTTTCATTTGTTTGGGCCATCATGAGATTTATGAAATCCTCTTAGAAAAAGATTACCCCTTCGTGACCCTGGACATAAATGGTACTTAACCCCTTCATGACCTTTGACGGATCTACCCGTCATGGATTGTATGAGGTTAAGCTCTGCCCCTGCCGCGGGCAGGTTGCGGCGATCGGCGCACATATCAGCTGTTTTCAACAGCTGACAAGTGTGCCTGCATGTTACGAGTGGAATCGCATTCCACCCGTAACATTAACCCCTTACATCTCGCTGCCAAAGTCTGGCAGCGAGATATATATACGCGCGGTCAGGATTTTCACTTACCGCCGCCCCCACCGGAAATCACGTGACTTCCGGTGGTTGCCATGGTAGCTCAGGGTTATGTGATGACGCCTGCAGCTATGACGAGTCCCTTTCGTTTTCACTCGGCCCGGAGCCGAATGAATCAGGAAGTGACTGTATCTGCTGTTTACAGCTGTATAGCTGTGATCAGCAGATAGGGCAGAGCGATCGGATTGCTGATCGCTATAGCCCCCTAGGGAGACTAGTAAATTAAAAAAAAAAAAAAGTTTTAAAAAATAATAAAAAAAAAAACCTAAAAGTTCAAATCACCCCCCTTTCACCCCATTGAAAATGAAAAGGTTAAAAAATAAATAAATACACATTTGGTATTGCCGCGTTCAGAAATGCCCGATCAAAATATAAAATCAATTAATCTGATTGGTAAACGGCGTAGTGGCAAAAAAATTCCAAACCCCAAAATTACGTTTTACGCAAAATGCAATAACAGGCGATCAAAACGTAGCATCTGCGCAAAAATGGTACCGTTAGAAACGTCCGCTCGAGACGCAAAAAATAAGGCGTCACTCAGCCATAGATCCCAAAAAATGAGAACGCTATGGGTTTCGGAACATGGCGCAAAACGTACGCCACTTTTATTGGACAAACTTGTGAATTTTTTTAACCCCTTAGATACAAGTAAACCTATACATGTTTTGTGTCTACAAACTCACACCGACCTCAGGCATCATACGCACACATCAGTTTTACCATATAGTGAACATGGTGAATAAAACATCCCAAAAACTATTGTGCCATCACACTTTTTTTGCAGTTTTTCCACACTTGGAATTTTTTTGCTGTTTTCCAGTACACCATATGGTAAAACTTATGGTTTCATTTAAAAGTACAACTCGTCCCGCAAAAAACAAGCCCTCATATGGCAAGATTGACGGAAAAATAAAAAAAGTTACGGCTCTCGAAAGAAGGGGAGCAAAAAACAAAAACGCAAAAACGGAAAGTGCCCGGGGGCTGAAGGGGTTAATATTTGGCGGGGACGTCTTGACCTTGGACATAACGGTTTGTCCTGGTGCAGGAACTGTGCTGATGTGATATCTGCTGGGATCTTGGCTTACGTGACAGCCGAGCTCCAACTCTCAAATCCAAGGATGGTTCCTGCACCATCCCTGGCTGTTTAACCCCCTAAATGCTGTACTAGATATCGATCGCAGCATTTAGGGGGCGGTGTTCCCTCTCTCGCCCAACCGATGCCCCCGCGACGTCATCATGAAGGCTTGATCGTTGCTTTGGTGATCCGAGGTCATCATGATGAGCTCCGGATCACTCAGCTATAGGAAGGCATTGTAGATTATTCTGGGATCATGGTTTAAAAGGCTTCCTGTCAGTGCAGCATTGACAGATATAATGTATTGTAATGCTGGTGCATTGCAATACATTATATCAGCAATCAGGGCGATAAAAGTTAATAAGTTCCATATAGGGACTATGTAAAAAAAAGTTTAAAAAAAAAAATGTAAAATATTTTTTAACAAATCAGAAAATATAGAACAAAAAATAAAATTCCACCAATAAACATGTAATATTTATGTTAAAAAAAAAGCACACATAATTGATATTGCCACATCCGTAACAACCCAATCTATAAAACTGTCACATTAGTTAACGCATTCTGTGAACACGGTAAAAAAAAAAAGTTAAACAACATAGGAAAAACTGTCTTTTTATCATAAAGCTGACAAAAAAGTGAAATAAATTGCGATATAAAACGCACATTTAAATAAAAATCCTATCGCTAAAAACATCATCTTCTCTTGCAATAAACAATCAGCCATACTGCTTCATCAGCAAAAATAATAAAGCTGCAGCAATGCAAAATTTTTTTAATAAAAATGTTTATGATGTTAAAGCGGCAACATATAAAAAACAATATAAATGTGGTACTGCTGTAATCATACTGAATTTAATAATAAAGTTGCGGTATCATTTATACTGCAAGATGAACCACAGAAAAAAATAGTAATAAAACCAATTTTTCAACTGCTGTTGATTTGTTTATTCTGCCTCCCAAAGGCTCAGCTCACATTAATTCTGCATTTTATGCTGAGCGCTTACATCGGGGTTTGTGTAAAACCTAGAAAAATATGATTCAGATAAAATTTCCAACAGAAAATTAAATGTAATGAGGCAGAAGGAGTCACTTTCAGCTCCTGTCTGGCCTGTGGTGCGTCAGTGTCCATCTTTTTAGATGTGCACAAAAGTGGAGTCGACAACAGTTTTGAACAGACGAACATCTCTGAACAGAGGCCAAACGGAGCCTGGAGTAACTTTGCCTTATGAGTGAGTGGATCCATCAGAGATTTCACCTAAATCATGTTTTTCGGAGATGTAAATAAAAACCCTGATGTAAAAGCTCAGCATAGAACACAGAATAAATGTGAACTGAGCAAAAATGTTCTGTACCTCAAATTGTCACCAAGTAGCACTCAACCCAGAAATAATAAGTCTCACTCACATCCGTCACCTGTTAACGGAAGGTTCTGAAAAAGCGCTATGACTCCCCCCAAAAAAGAAAATTAGCAAATTCTGCGCCCCCAAATCCTAATGCCCCTACCCACTCTGAGCACCACAATGTGCCAAAGCCACAGTTAATGTCCACATGCCACATGTACAGCATTGTAGTGACGAAAGTCTGCTTAATTTACGGAGAGCACAATTTTCAGGAACTACAATGTATTGAGCATTACATGTGCTATTTCCAGAGAACAAAATGTCACTACACTCCTAGTCCCAAATGGGTGTACTTTCCAAAATGTGGTCATTTGATGTGGTTTCTGCTGTTCTGACACTTAGGGGCTTTGCAAATGGAGTCCGTAAACTATTCTAGGATAATCTTTGCTCCAAAAGTCAAATTGCGGTCCTTTCCTCCTGAGCCCTGCCTTGTGGCAAAATAAAACTGTACAGTCACATGTGGGTATTGGTGTACTCAGTTGAAATTGCACAACAATTCTACAGTGCATTTTCTCTTGTTACCCTTGTGAAAATGAAAGATTTGGGGTTAAAGCAACATTTTGTGTTAAAAATTTATTTTATCACTTTCAAAGCTCAACATAAAATTCTGTGAAGCACTTTTGGGTCTAAGGCGGGCTTTGCACGTTGCGACATCGCAAGCCGATGCTGCGATGTCGCACGCGATAGTCCCCGCCCCCGTCGCAGGTACGATATCTTGTGATAGCTGGCGTAGCGAAAATTATCGCTACGCCAGTTTCACATGCACTTACCTGCCCTGCGACCGTCGCTCTGGCCGGCGACCCGCCTCCTTCCTAAGGGGGCGGGTCGTGCGGAGTCATAGCGACGTCACACGGCAGGCGGCCAATAGCGGCGTAGATGAGCAAGATGTAAACATCCCGCCCACCTTCTTCCTTCCGTAGAGCCGCCGGCGGCAGGTAAGGTGAAGTTCCTCGCTCATGCGGCGCAACACAGCGATGTGTGCTGCCACAGGAACGAGGAACAGCATCGTACCATCACTGCAGCAAAATTATGGAAAAGTCGGAGCTTGCAACGATGATACGATAACGACGCTTTTGCGCTCGTTTATCGTATCATCTAGAATTTACACACAACGATGTCGAAAGTGACGCTGAATGTGCGTCACTTTCGATTTGACCCCACCGACATCGCACGTGCGATGTTGCAACGTGCAAAGCCGCCCTAAGGCAGGGGTCTCAAACTCAGCTGGGGAAATATCCGCACATAGAAAAAAAAATTGAGAGGGGCCGCATTCCGTGCAGGACAAAGTGACATTTTTATTGATTCCATGTTTTTCTATACGCCGTTGGATCACTATTGTGAACATTTTTTGCTTGATTATAACAAACCTGCACTTTTTTGTTAAGTATATACCGTATTTTTCGGACTATAAGACGTACCGGACCATAAGACGCACCCTGGTTTTAGAGAAGGAAAATAGGAAAATAAAACTTTAAGCAAAAAATGTGATCATGACACACTGTTATGGGGCGAGGATCTGCTGCTGACACTATTATGGGGGTAATGTCCCCAAATTCTCTACCAAATTCTCCGCATGCACCATCACCGCACACCCCTGCACTACCGCACGCATCATCACCGCACACCCCTGCACTACCGCACGCATCATCACAGCACATACACCGGCACTACCTCAGTGACGACCCCGCTGACAGCGCAACTCCCTTCAGTTGCTGTGTGGAGCTCCCAGGAGCGGCGGTGTTCTACTGCCGCTCCTGTCAGCTTCATGTAGCAGAGCTGAAAGCGTTGCGGGACCTCTGTGAATTATGTCGGACCTGGAGGGGTATTTGGGGATTTTAATAAAGTGGTGAAAGAGGGTGGTTTTTTTTGTCTTTTATTCCAACTAAAGTATTTTATTGGGTGTATGTGTTTATTTACTTTCACTTACAGGTTAATCATTGGGGTGTCTCAGACGCCTGCCATGATTAACCCCTTATTACCCCAATTGCCACCGCACCAGGGCAATTCGGGATAAGCCGGGACTGTCGCATCTAATGGATGCGGCAATTCCGGGCGGCTGCTTGCTGATATTTTTAGGGTGGTGGGCCCCCCATAACGTGGGGCTCCCCATCCTGAGAATACCAGCCTTCAGCCATATGAGTTTATCTTGGCTGATATCAAAATTGGGGGGGACCGCACGCCGTTTTTTTTTTAATTTATTTTTTTTTAATGCAAGAAATAGACCCACCCACTGGCGGCTGTGATTGGTTGCAGTGAGACAGCTGTCACTCATCGTGGGGGTGTGTCTGACTGCAACCAATCATAGGCGCCGGTGGGCGGGGAAAGCAGTGAATACGAGATTGAATAATGGGCGGCCGGCATTTTCAAAATCAGGAGAAGCCGCCAACAGTGTGACAGCCATGCAGCGCCGCGTCGGTGATCGGTAAGGCTGCTTTCACACTACGTCTTTTTAACATGCGTCCTGAACGTTTTTTTAACGCAAAAACGGATCCAGTGCAAATGCGTTTTCATTTCAATGCATTTGCAATGGACTCGCGTTAACATGCGTTCACCTGCGTTTGCGTGCGTTATAGTGAGGATCCAGCGACTTGCAGTTTTTTAACATCTTTCAAAAACGCTACATGTAGCGTTTTTGAGCTGCGTCCAAATACTGCAAATCGCTGGATCCTGACTAAACAGCATGCAAACGCATGTGAACGCTGGCATGCTGATAGGCAGGATCCTGCTTGCTCTACTGAGCATGCCCAGAACCAGTCTCGCGTGATCAGTCCCTCTCTCTCCTACCTCTCTGTCTCTCCCCCTCCCTCTCCTCCACCTGAGAGCTGCGGACACTCGTAACCAAGGTAAATATCGGGTAACCACTTATCTTAGTTACCCGATGTTTACGTTGGTTACGTGTGCAGGGAGCCCGGCTCCTAGCAGCTGCAGACGCTCGTAATCAAAGTAAATATCGGGTATCCAAGCAAGTATACCCGATGTTTACCTTGGTTACGAACCTCCGCAGTTGTAAGAAGCCGGCTCCCAGTCTGGCACGTTTAGTTCCCATCACTCCCGATCACATGACTCCAATGCCCGCCCCTAAACATCCAGTGACAGGATCCTGCAAAGTAACACATGCGTTTGCATGTGTTTTTTGCTGTAAAAGCAGGATCCGCTTTTGCAGCAAAAAAACGTTCAGGACGCATGTTAAAAAGACGTAGTGTGAAAGCAGCCTAAGTGGGTGAGAGTGAGTGAATGAGTCAGTGAGTGTGAGAGAGAGAGGCTGGGGCCACACGGGGCACTACTGCGATGCTCGCATGACACTCGGCTCGTGCTGGCAGCACAGCAGGAGCCGAGTGTCATGCTAGTGTCCCTGCATCTGAGTGCGGTCCGACTGTGCGAGCGGACCACAGCTGCGGGAGGGAGGGATTTATTTATCCCCCTCTCTCCTCCGTAGCCGGCTATTGCAAGTCTCGCTCTGCACACGCGGTACACCGGAGTACTGCGAGTGCAGTGCGATTTTTCTCTCGCCCCATTCACTTGAATGGGTGCGAGAGAAAGAGTCTCGCATTACAATCACAGCATGCTGCGATTGTTTTCTCGGTCCGATTAGGGCTGAGAAAATAATCGCTCGTGTGCAGACACACAGGCTAGAATTGGTGCGAGTGGAATGCGATGTTTTATCGCACTCTACTCGCACCGATTTTCTTAGGCAAGAGAGAGATATTTTCTGACAAGCAATGAATTTATCTCACTTCTGGGTATGCTCAGAAGTAAAAACTGAATCCGGTACATGCTTCCAGCGTTTGATGCATGCCACCGGATTCGGCGTGCATAGACTTTCATTATGCACCATGTCACACAGCGCCGCATGCGGCGCTATGCAGTTTTTTGTCGCTGGCAAAAAAGGTTCTCTGCGTCCTGTGCGCCCGCCAGAGGGACGATTTTTGCAGCAACCGGCAAAAACCGGATCAAACGCGAGTACATGCGGCACAATCCGGCGCTAATAAAAGTCTATGAGGAAAAACCGCACCCGGCGGAAAAGCGTCGGATTGTGCCGCACAGCAAAAACCTGATGTGTGAAAGCAGTCTAACACATCCGTGTTCATGTGGAGTGCCTCCTTCCAGAGTTCTGATCTCTTAAATGGTGAATTTAACCCTTTAGCATTAATGGACATGAATCTAATCACCATCGAGAAAATTTACAGAGTTGCCATGGGCTGCATTGAGTACCTTATCCCAACCTTTGGGAAGGTAAGCCAAATAGAGATTAATTGCAGGAAAATATCTTCGCTTACATACTCCAGTATGAGTAACTAGACCACTTGTGTACACGTCCATCCTCCGATAATATTGCTGCTTGTTACATAGATCATGTTGCATCAGATTTTTTTTTTTTTCAGATTGAGAAACTAACAAAGAAACAAGTAAACCTAGCTCAATTGATTGAGCTACAATACAGGGCACTAACTGGGGCTGGCTGAGCCCTTCACCCAAATTTAAACATGGTGCTGAGAAAAAAACCTACAAAAGCACCCAGTGATCCCAAACGAGAAAGCTCAAAGGCCTCCGACACACATCCGTGCCGCCGGTACGTGTTTGGTACGTTTTTGCACATACTGGCGGCATGGAGACACGTAGACCAATGCTACCCTATGGTAGTGTGACGCCCTGGACTAGCCAGGTAGTCACAGACATAACATACACACCCCCACCCTAGGCAGTTACAACAGTCAGACAAAAACCCTTGTTACCTCCCTCCAGGGTCTGATGTCCACACCAGGTGGGGCGGAGCCAGGCGGTTGGCCCCACCCACCGAGGAGTTCACAAGCCTGGAGGCGGGAAAAGCAGTAGATCAGTTTAGGAGGTGAAAGTGAGAGGTCACAAACTGCGTGTGTCTGGGTAGGAGCCCAGGCACTGACAGCAAGGTTGGCAGACGGTGGTGGCCGTCTGCAGGAGTTAGCGGAACTCTGTGGAACCGTAGGACTGGGGTTGGACGGTGGCCCACCGGTGCCGAACCGGAGAGCAGAGTGAAGCTAAGCACACAGGCAGGGCCATCGGACCCAGACCAGGCTTGGAGCCACCGACAATAGTCAAATCCGAGTGTGACAGGAACCCCAGGGGTTTCCGAACAACCAAGTCCCGACAGAAGGCAACAGTCCACACCGTGAGGATATACAGCCACCGCCACAGGCTAGAGATCCAAGGGCCAGCGCCTGCGGGCAAAAGGGCTCCTACGGTACCTATACGCCGGGGAGCAGACTACCGTTGGGAAACCATCGGAGTCAACACAGTTTAGACAGGTGCAGGGAAAGACAGCCACCATCAGCCGTCCGGGGAGAGTACAACAACACTGCAGCCGGCTGTGGGACCCGTCCATCCGGCCGTTTGGTTTACCAGAGACTCTGTCATTGATTGTCTAAGTGAGTACACCAGTGCCGTCCGGCACCGCGCTGTCCCTGCAACCCTGCACCCCGGCCATCCAGCCTCCCCATTACATCACCGGGCCCCGGGAGCACCGACCCCCTACCCACGGAGGGGACAACATCCTAGCTGCTCCCTACCAACTCTCCCGGGATCCCCGTCATCAGCAGCGGTGGTGCCATCATCACCACATCCCGTGGGTGGCGTCACGAACTCTCTCCCCAAACAAACCATCCCTTTTCACTCACGGGTGAGGAGAGCTGCTCGAGTCCCCGAGTCTGGCCCATCGCTCGAGCCACCGAGTAGCAGCAGCAGAAGCCCCGGACCCGAGCGTGGCGAGCGCGTCCCCTCCGCCCGCGACAGTAGCAGGCACACACACGTAAAAACACATGGAACGTGCGTTTGTGCGTGTGTACCTATTCCCACACGGTCGACATGTCCGTTTTTCGCCGGCATCACGCAGGCACAGACCTACTAAAGTCAATGGGTCCGTGCCTGCACTAACGGCACACGTAGCATATCTGTGTGCTACACGTACTGTCCGTGTGCGTTTTTTAGTTAGCGATGTCGGTCAATCTATTTTTAATTTGTCAGTCAATTTACCTTATTTTCTGTGGTTGTCAGTCAATATCCCTTTGTCGGTCAGTCTGTATCTCCCCCTGTCCATTACTTACCGATCCCCGATCACCAGCACGGCGATGAACAGTTGTGCAAAAGATACGCGGCTTCAATTATTTTGAAAATGCCGACCGCTCATTATTCAATCTACTATTCCCTGCTTCCCCCACCCATCGGCGCCTATGATTGGTTGCAGTGAGACAGCTGTCACTCAGCGTGGGGGCGTGTCTGAATGTAACCAATCACTGCATCCGGTGGGAGTGTCTATATTGTGCAGTAAAATAAATAACCCCCCCCATTTTTGATACCAGCCATGGTAAAGTGACACGGCTGAAGGCTGGTATTCTCAGGATGGGGAGCCCCACATTATGGGGAGCCCACCACCCTGACAATATCAGCCAGCAGCCGCCCGGAAAAGCCGCATCCATTAGATGCGACATTTCCGGGACTCTACCCGACTCTTCCCGAATTGCCCTGGTGTGGTGGCAATTGGGGTAATAAGGAGTTAATGGCAGCAGCCCATAGCTTCCACTAAGTCCTAGGTTAATTATGGCAGCCGTCTCCCCAAGATAACTGCCATGTTTAACCTGTTATTAAAATTAAATAAACACACATTCAAAAAACCTTTATTTAGAATAATTTAAAACAAACAAACACCCTCGATCACCAAATTAATAAAACTAAAAAACGCATCCAGGTCCGCCGTAATCCATGGATGTCCCACGACGCTCTCAGCTCTGCTACATGAAGGTGACAGGAGCGGCCACACACAATGACCGCTCTCCATAACCTCCAAGCAGCAACTTAAGTGAGCCGCGCGATCACCAATGACGTCACTCAGGTTACTCGCGGCCACCACTGGATCCTCCCCTTGTGACTGCGAGTCACCCAAGTGTCTGAAGTGAGCTGCGCGATCAGCGAAGAAGTCACAGGTGAGTTGTGGTGTCAGGTGGGTGACGCCGCAGATAACCTACGTGACGGCAGCGCAAATGTCGCCGCTAACTTCAGTTACTCAGGGGATTAGCAGACACCGGTGATTCCATCACGGGTGAGGTGACCGCTAATCAGGACGCCACACACAGACAAAGCCGTGGTATGACAATTCTCATCGCTTGTCTCTGTCTGTGTCGGCTGTCAGCGGTTATGTAGCATCGACATTTTACAACACACACAGATCAACACATACGGATACCACACGGACATGACACGTACGCATACACGGACATTCCACACGTACACACGGCAAGTATACGTCATCACACAGATGTCATGTACCGGAGAAACGCCCATAAAAAAAATGGAACACGGACCCGAAAAACGGAACGGGAGACACGTATGTTTTTTTCTGCGGAAGTGTGTTTCAGGCCAAAAGGAAAATCAGAAAAATCAATGAGTGAAAAAAGAAAATTAAAGTTCAAGGGAGTTCTGAGGGGCAAGATGAAGAGGTCCATATTCAGACCCAGGTGCCTGGAGGTATCGGGATCCGTGCCAGGGTCGGCTCCTATCTTCAAAAGTCCCAAAAGGAGGGTTTGAAGAAAAAATAAAGACTGATTTAGATAGGGCATGAAGGGGCAGATGACATGGTTAACCAAAGACAGTCACTGCATCTTATCTGGAATCTTGAGCAGTCTCTTTACTTAATGAGTCACACAATATCCTTATTGTGACTAGTTAGCATCAGACTTAGGGTACCTTCACACTTAGCGATGCAGCAGCGATCCGACCAGCGATCTGACCTGGTCAGGATCGCTGCTGCATCGCTACATGGTCGCTGGTGAGCTGTCAAACAGGCAGATCTCACCAGCGACCAGTGAACAGCCCCCAGCCAGCAGCGACGTGCAAGCGACGCTGCGCTTGCACGGAGCCGCCGTCTGGAAGCTGCGGAGACTGGTAACTAAGGTAAACATCGGGTATGGTTACCCGATGTTTACATTAGTTACCAGTGTGAGCAGGGAGCAGGGAGCCGCGCACACTGAGCGCTGGCTCCTTGCTCTCCTAGCTACAGTACACATCGGGTTAATTAACCCGATGTGTAATGCAGCTACATGTGCAGAGAGCAGGGAGCCGCGCACACTGCTTAGCGCTGGCTCCTTGCTCTCCTAGCTGCTGTACACATCGGGTTAATTAACCCGATGTGTACAGCAGCTACATGTGCAGAGAGCCGGAGCCGGCAGCACAGGCAGAGTGAGAGCTGCAGAGGCTGGTAACTAAGGTAAATATCGGGTAACCACCTTGGTTACCCGATGTTTATCTTGGATACAGCTTACCTCAGCTGTCAGACGCCGGCTCCTGCTCCCTGCTCGCTTCATTTGTCGCTCTCTTGCTGTCACACACAGCGATCTGTGTGTCACAGCAGGAGAGCGGCTTTGAAGAAAACGAACCAGGGCTGTGTGTAACGAGCAGCGATCTCGCAGCAGGGGCCAGATCGCTGCTCATTGTCACACACAGCGAGATCGCTAATGAGGTCACTGCTGCGTCACAAAAAGCGTGACTCAGCAGCGATCTCGGCAGCGAGCTCGCTGTGTGTGAAGCACCCCTTAGCCTTTAGGGTACCTTCACACTTAGCGATGCAGCAGCGATCCGACCAGCGATCTGACCTGGTCAGGATCGCTGCTGCATCGCTACATGGTCGCTGGTGAGCTGTCAAACAGGCAGATCTCACCAGCGACCAGCCCCCAGCCAGCAGCGACGTGCAAGCGACGCTGCGCTTGCACGGAGCTGCCGTCTGGAAGCTGCGGAGACTGGTAACTAAGGTAAACATCGGGTATGGTTACCCGATGTTTACATTAGTTACCAGCGCACAGCTGTGTGTGCAGGGAGCAGGGAGCCGCGCACACTGAGCGCTGGCTCCTTGCTCTCCTACCATAGCTACAGTACACATCGGGTTAATTAACCCGATGTGTAATGCAGCTACATGTGCAGAGAGCAGGGAGCCGCGCACACTGCTTAGCGCTGGCTCCTTGCTCTCCTAGCTGCTGTACACATCGGGTTAATTAACCCGATGTGTACAGCAGCTACATGTGCAGAGAGCCGGAGCCGGCAGCACAGGCAGCGTGAGAGCTGCAGATGCTGGTAACTAAGGTAAATATCGGGTAACCACCTTGGTTACCCGATGTTTATCTTGGATACAGCTTACCTCAGCTGTCAGACGCCGGCTCCTGCTCCCTGCTCGCTTCATTTGTCGCTCTCTTGCTGTCACACACAGCGATCTGTGTGTCACAGCAGGAGAGCGGCTTTGAAGAAAACGAACCAGGGCTGTGTGTAACGAGCAGCGATCTCGCAGCAGGGGCCAGATCGCTGCTCAGTGTCACACACAGCGAGATCGCTAATGAGGTCACTGCTGCGTCACAAAAACCGTGACTCAGCAGCGATCTCGGCAGCGAGCTCGCTGTGTGTGAAGCACCCCTTAGACCATTCTTCTGGAATATGGCGTGGTGGTGAGGATCCATCTTGATGTTCCTTGGAGGGGGTAAGTAGGTTCCATTCCTTGCATAATTGAAGAGCTTGTTCCGGGTTGCATGCCACGTGCTTGCCCTGCTTTTTTTAATTTCACTGGAAAGCCCCATTTGTATGGAATGTTGTTCTCTGAGAATTTTTGTACTGTTTATGAAGGCTCTTCTGCGGGCTAGAGTGACTGCTAATAGGTCAGTAAATATAGCAATGCCTTGGAATCGCTCTGGCAGTGAGGGTGGATTGCGGGCTGCTTCCATTAATTTCTCTTTTTTATGAAAAAAGTGAATTCTCATTATGACATCTCTGGGGGTCGAGGAAGGCAATTTTTTTTTTTTTTTGTGTAGCGTCTGGTAGCAGGCATGAGAAGTAATCTGTGAGGAGTTCTTCAAGCTAGTCTGTTTTAACAGATTCTGTGATGCTACTCAGTCTGACATTATTTCGGCGCGATCAATCTTTCATATCAACTATTTTAAGCTTCATGGCATCCAATTCTTCATCCATAGATACCACAGAGTCCACCACCTCACTGTGTGCAGTTGTTAGTTCTGCCATCTTGTCCTCTAGATGGGATGTGTAGTCCCCTATTGCTGCGATATCTCTTTGCATAGACTTGAGTACACTTTGCATGTCCCTTGTAAAGGAAGCCATTAGCTCTGCCATGAGTTTCCTCATAGTATATTCTGTCAGTGGCTCTGAGGAATGTTCACCAGGATCCTGGTTGTCTCTCCCTGTGCTACAGCCTGAGGCCTGTGAGCCTTCTGTGTGGGGGGGGGGGGGAGAAGCCTAGGGTTGGATTTCAAAATTCAAGGCCGACTTCGCCTCCCCCGGCTGCTCCCCATTGTTCTGGTCTGATTCATCCTTATCTTGCACTGACAATCGGCAGTGCCCCCCACAGTGGTCTTTGATTGTGACTCATTCTGCCTGTAGCTTCTGACTCACTCAGCCTGCGGGGAAGGGGTTGGGGGGGGGGGTAGTATTCTTAGATGCTGTCAGGCCATGCTGTGATCTTCCAGCACCATCTTGGAATCCATCTGCTGTTGGATAGAATTGGGTAAGCTTTAAGGGGCTTTTCCTCCCTCTGCCACGGCCGCGCCGTACCTCCTTCATACCCCTGCTTTCCTGGGGTCTTTAGCCTCCAAATAGGACTCGAGCTAGCTCAAATGAATGCTTTGTGCCGCTGTATGGAGCCGGTAAGCACAGGAGCAGAGTTACTGTGCTTCTGTCTCCATGTGCTGCTGGCCACGCCCCCATAAAAGATAATTTTGGCAAAAAAGTCATGCTTTATTTTAAATATTTTCTTTTACATTTAATCCCCTTCTAATATTGTTTTACAATTAGCAGCATCATACAGTCATCTTATCCAACATCTTTTAGTAATGTCCCCCATCCTGTGGTAATGTCGCATCCTGTAGTAATGTCCCGTTTGTGTCCTGTATAATATGCACATCCTTCTGTCCTGTAGTTATATCCCCCATACTGGTAGCAGTGTCCCCCATCCTTGTCCCCTGTAGTAATGTCCCCATCTTGTCCCCTGTAGTAAAGTCTCCCATCCTTGTGCCCTATAGTAATGTGCCCCTCCCCTCCCTTGTACCTTGAGTAATTTGCCCATCTTTGTGCCCTGTAGTAATGTGCCCATCCTTGTACCCTGTAGTAATGTCTCCCATCCTTGTGCCCTGTAGTTTTGTGCCCATCCTTGTAGTATTGTCCATACTTGTGCCCTGTAGTATTGTGCTCATCCCTGTGCCCTGTAGTATTCTGCCCATCCTTGTAGTATTGTGCCCATCCTTGTAGTATTGTCTATCCTTGTGCCTTGTAGTACTATGCCCATCCTTGTAGTATTGTGTCCATCCTCATGCCCATCCTTGTAGTATTGTGCCCATCCTTGTAGTATTGTGCCCATCCTTGTGCCCTCATCCTTGTCCCCTATTATACCGCTCTTCACAAACGCCAAAAAAAAAAAACAAACTTCTCACCTTTCCTCCCTTTTCCCTCAGGGCTGCGTGCGAATTAGTGTTTGCAGCGTTTTGGAGGCAGTATGTTTCAGCTGCATCCAGAGCACTGGGTTGTACAGTACAAGCAGAGGGGATTTCTAGAAATTCCATCCACTGTGCGTGTGCGGCCCTCAGCAAACATTGACCTGCGGTGCGGCTTTTAGAGTCGCAAGTGTCATCTGTACTGAGAATATAGCGAGGAGACCGCAGCGGCCCGAACTCAGATCGTGGGCACTAGCATCTGCGGTCTCCTGTATTCTCCTGCGGAGGAGACTCACAGCCCTGCAGTCAGGACCCGCCGCATCCAGGACACAGCGTGTCCTGATCGTGGGCACATACCTGCTTTTTGCAGCACGCAGATCCGTGACGATCGCAGGTCTATGCTGGGCGCCGGCAGGCACGATTTTATAGTACTGTTGAATCATTTGCGGTGCCGCGCAGAGGAGCTCTTAGCACTATACCAATGGCTTCCGCCAGCCAATCAGATGCAAGGAGGTGACCTCATACAGCGACATCACTGTTTGCATCTGATTGGCTGCATCATCCATCGGTGTAGTGCAGACAGCTCCTCTGCGCCTGCCTGCCGTCTCCCGACATAGAGCTGCGATCGTCACGGGGTCTGTGGGCCGCAAAAAATCAGCCTCATGGGCCGCATGCGTCCTCTGGTCTAAGGTGTCCACACATCTATGTAAATCCTTGAGGTTTCTAGTTTCCAAAATGGGTTTACTTGTGGGGGTTTCCACTGTTTATTCAAATGAGGAGATCTCCAAATGTGACAGGTGTCCGCTAATGATTCCTGTCAATTTTGCATTCAAAACGTGCAATGGCGCTCCTTCCCTTCCAAGCTCTACCGAGAGCCAAAACAGTAGTTTTCCATCTCATATTGAGTATCGTGTGAAATTGCACAACAAACTGTACAATGCATTTTCTCCTGTTACCCATGTGAAAATGCAAAATTTGGTACTAAAATAACATTTTTGTGGGAAAAAGTTACATTTTATTTTTTCCTTCCATATTGCTTTAGTTCCTGTGAAGCACGTAAAAGGTTAATAAACTTCTTGAATATGGTTTTGAGCAGTTTGAGAGCTGCACTTTTTAGAATGGTGATGTTTTTAAAGTAGACATGTGGTAAATGGTATAAAGGGTAAAGGTATAAAATTTCAAAATTTGAAAATTGCTAAATTTCTTATTTTCGCTAAATTTCCAACATTTTCACAAAAACACGAAAATGTCACCCTAAAATTACCATTTACATGAAGCACAATACGTCACAAAAAAAAGAATCACTGAGATCCGCTGAAGTGTTGCAGTTATTAACTCATAAAGTGACGCTGGTCAGAATTAAAAAAAAAAATAAATTGGCCTTGTCATGAAGAGGAAAACAGACTAGGTGGTGAAGGGGTTACAATAGCCAATTTCTGTGAGACCTGCAGTATCAAATTGGATTCCTGATGGAGACTGTAATCTGTTGTCGACCAGTAATCTGAGACTGAATTTTCAGGGTGTGAGGTTCCCAGGGGATCACTATCTGTCGGCATTCCTCATCTGTCCTGGGGCATCTTTGTGGGGGTTCATTCTCACTAGAGGAGGTAGCGGAGGAGCTGGAAATAGAGGAATGTTGTATCCTCATCCTCAGATTGTCAGACGCATGCGTTTGCCTCAGCTGAATACGCTATTGGGGATGAATGGCACGTTATTCTTTTACATGGGTTTTTGTGTGTTTGTAGCGTTTTCACATGTGTTGTGTAACCAAATTTTATTCAGATGTGTTTTGTTGTATAGTAGAGAATAGAAGAAAAAAGAATGAGAAAAAAATTAAAAGAAAAGAATAGAAATGAAAAATAAATGAGAACATCAAATTATAAAATGCTGTAATAGAATGTGAATAAATATTGTTATTGACCTCCTGCAACTGACCTGCTCGAAGTGTAAATCTATAGAGCATTAGAAAAAAATCTGTAATAGAATAATTCCTACAGAGATTTGATAGTAAATTGCTAAACTAAGCTAAAATGTAAAAAAATGACTGAACGCCTGCTACTGACACTGTGTAATAGGAAAAACGTGTTATAATTGCGCTAAAAATGTCCACTAAATTTGTAAAGCTACACTAATTATAGTGAAGAAGGCGGACTTCAGTAAAGACAGTTACTGAGCGCCCGCAACTGGCACAAAGGGGAGGTTCACACCACTGTTTTCTTCACATCCGAGAAAACCGGTCCAATGCGATTGAAAAGGGTGGCATCAGTTTTTCCTCCCCAAACTTGTCCATTCTGTCAGTCATCAAAAATCGGTCAGATGTCATCGAAATACGGTTCTGAATTTTGTCACGGACTTGCATTGCTGATTTTGACCCGACACCGATTTTTTCCGAAAATATCAAAGGTGGTAATAATATTTATTCACTTATACAAAGCCATTAATTCCACAGAGCTTTACATGGATCAGTAACACTGTCCCCATTGAGCCCAATCTAAATTACCTGTCAGTATGTCTATGGAGTGTGGGAGAAAACTCACAAACTCGGGGAGAACATACAAACTTCTTGCAAATATTTTCCTTGATGTGATTTAAATTCAGGACCCAAGCGCTGTAAGATCGCAGTGCTAACCACTGAGCCACTGTGCCGCTCTTTATACCAGTGCTATCCGTGAGAAAGTTCTGTGAAAGTTTTTTATTGTAGTTCATGTTTTACATGCCTGTACTAATGTGTTTTTTTTTTCTATTTACAGTGACGCCTGGTTTGCAAACCATCATCGCGTTACCCGCAAAGAGGTTTGATTGATTACATATGTGACTTTATATTTTATTTATAAAGAATATTTTATACCACAGGGACGTGCTAACATGCTATTCAATGCCCAGTCTCAGCATCATCACCAGCAGTGACACGCGTACCTGTCCGTTGCTACAACCTCAGAAACCCGGCAGTGCGCATGATCAGATGTCTCCGTCACTTCGTCGGTCATGCATACTTGACCTCTCTGAAGCCAGAACGCGTACACTGGCTTCATAGTGCACATGACCGGAAGTTCGGTGACTTGATCATGCGCAGTGCCTGGCATTTGAGGCTGCAGCAACCGATACATGTACGTGTGTCACCACTGGTGATGACCGTGGCAGTGGGCATTGAATAGCATGTTAGCACGCTCCTGTGGGCATGCTACCATGCTAAAAGGGCGGAATGAGCGCAGGAACTAACACCCTTGCGCACTAGTGCCTGCGCTCATTAGCATATCATAGAGGATCTTTAGAAATACTTTTTCTAAAGATCCCTTTACTGTATATATCCTAGAATAAGCTGGGACTGCTAGGCAGGGATTAGCAATATGCACCCAGAACTGCTCGTGGTTCTGGGTGCATATTGCTAGGTAGGGATTATCAATATGTACCCAGAAATGCTCATGGGTCTGGATGCATATTGCACCTAATAGGTTTCCTTTAAAAAGAATTGGTCCTAGCACAGATCCCTGTGGTCCTCACTGCTAACTATAGCCCATTTAGAGAATGTACCATTTACTCTTTGTTTCCTAACTTTTAGCCAATTCCTTAAATCATTGCCCATCTGCTTATAGTTTTCCTAGTTTTTGCTTCTGGAGCTTCATTACAAGAATATCATGTGGCACAGCATCAAATGCCTTTGTAAAGTCCAAGTAAAGGGGGTGTTACACGCAGCGATATCGCTGGTGAAAGCACCCGCCCCTGTTATTTGTGAGTCACGGGCAAATTGCTGCCCGTGGCGCACAATATCGTTAGGAGCCGTCACACGGATTTACCTGCCTAGCGACATCGCTGTTGCCGGCGAACCGCCTCCTTTCTAAGGGAGCGGTTCGTGCGGCATCACTAGGCGGCCACCCAATAGAAGTGGAGGGGCGGAGATGAGCGGGACGTAACATCCCGCCCACCACCTTCCTTCCGCATTGCGGGCGGCCGCAGGTAAGCTGCAGTTCATCGTTCCCGAGGTGTCACACGTAGCGATGTGTGCTGCCTCAGGAACGACGAACAACCTGCGTGCTCAACAATCAGCGATGTTTTTTTTTAAAAGGAACGATGTGTCAACGATGGACGATAAGGTGAGTATTTTCCATCGTTAACGGTCGTTCCTTGCTGTCACACGCAACAACGTCACTAACGATGCCTGATGTGCGTCACGGAATCCATAACCCCTGCGATATATCGATAGATAAGTCGCTGCGTGTGACGGGGCCTTAAATCGTATCAGCTGCATTACCAATATCCAGAATTACACTTGCCTCCTCATAGAAAACCAACATGTTGGTTAGATACGACTTATCGTTCATGAATCCATGCTGGTTATCATGAAGAAACAGCAATTCAGGAATTGGGTTTTTTTTGTTTTGTTTTTTTTAAATGTTGTTCACCGTGTGGTAATATTAAGACAGTTTTATTCTTCAGGTCCATACGATTACATCCATATCACATTTATGTCGTTTTTTTGTGTATTGTCGCTTTTATAAACCTAAACGTAATAGGATATGTTTGAATCCAAAACAAAATCCAGAAATGACATAGAAAAATCCCAATAAAGCAGATACACTTTAAAACCAATTTTTACTAGATATGAATTAAAATAGACAATAACAAGATTGTGATAAACCAAGTGATTAAAACACTTTCCTTATGATGACCCTAAGAAGCTGATATACCTGCCTAACAAAGGAGGATTTAAACCCTAAGGCCCTCTTCACACGTCAGTGATTCTGGTACGTTTGTGCTTTTTTTTTTTATACGTACCAGAATCACTGACATACGCAGAGCCATTATAATCAATGGGTCTGCTCACACATCAGTAATTTTTCACTGAACATGTCTCGGTGAAGCGAATACGCGTGTCCGTTATTCTGCACGGAGACAAGTCCATTTTTTTCTGGCATCACTGATGACCCACGGACCACACTATGGTGTGATCCGTGTGTAATCCGTGAAACACGTACCAGAAAAACACTGACATATAAAATAATAAACATTTTCAACTAACCTTTCCAGCGATTCGCTGTGCAGCCTCCGCTTTCTGCAGCTCCTTCCCAGTTTATGAATATTCATGAAAGCAGGAACAGCTGACCCGGAAGTAGCTGCAGAGAGCGGTGGGCGGACACTGCAGAGCCAAGGAGTTCAGCACCATGGACAGCAGGAGCGAAGGCAGGTGAGTAATGTCCATTTGCAATCACGGATCACGGATTGCACATGGACAACCCACGTGTGCCGTGAATCACGGAACACGGAGGTACATGTGCGTGTTTTACAAGTCAGTGAAGAACGGCGGCTGCCCCTCGCTCACCCTAAACAAATTCTACCACTTCTTAAATAGTAAAATAGGGCAGGTAGAAATAATGTAGATAGTTATAAGTTACTTAGCTTGGTCAGTGGAGGTAACTTGCATTACATCAATAACATTTATCTATATATATATCTCGGCCTCCTGATGAACCCATGAAGGAGGAAATGCATTGGAGCGTCACACCAGTTTACCTGCACTGACCAAGCTAAGTAACTTAAAACTACCAAACTTATTTCTACCTGCGCTATTTACTATTTAAGAAGTGGTAGAATGGAGGCGTGTCCTGGACATGGCAGCGTGAGGACATGCTTCACTGGAGCTCCCGCACCCGACAGCCTAAGGGCAGTTTCACATCACCGTTTTCCTGCCGCATTGCCAGATCCGGCCTAAGTGTAGTACAGTTCAATACAGTTCACAGACAGTGCGGCAAGCCCCGGTCACATGCTGTCACAAGCTCCGGTCACATAACCGCATGTGCCCGGAGCTTGCCAGTGAACTGTATTGAACTGTACTACACTTATGCCGGATCTGGCAGTGCGGCAGCAAAACGCTGATGTGAAACCAGCGTAATACCCCTCTCCCGCCGAGCCCTCCGGATCGGATATGTCCCCCAAGAAGAAGCTGATATAAACGCTTACCCCGGCGCCAGCAGCGTTGAGTCTAAAGTCCCCCAGGAGCTTGACGCGCTTCCTCGCGGTTCTGGCCTCGGGATACTGTTAGGGCCAGGTGGAAGGGCAGACCCAGGAGGTGGATCCACTGGGCCGAACTCCTAGATGATGGTAAGGGGTCCGGTAGCTGGAGCACTACAGGTAGCAGGGCAGTCCGTGCACAAGAGTATAATAGAGAAGTCCCTGGGACCACGGAGTCACTGATGGTAGTCCGGGTGACGGAGCTCAGGTTCGGAAGCCGAGATGATGTCAGGCGGAGTCCGGAACCGTTGGAGCGAGATGACGGGTCACCACAGGGGTCAGAGATGGTACGGACTGTCAGGATGGCAGATAGGCAGCGTTCGGAGTGCGGGATGCGGCAGGACCGGATGGCGAGGCAGGATCAGCTCTAGAAGAGAGATACGTGAGTATGGCACAGAGACACAAGGAGACCTGACTCCTAGCTTGGGAAACACGAAGATCAGGCCCCGCCCCCTTGGACATTGCACCCCTTTATACCCCGTACCTGTGTGCTACATTTCCTGTCAGTGGACACTGGCCCTTTAAGAAAGGGTCAGTGACCGCGCGCGCGCCCTAATGCGCATGCGCGCGGCCCGGGTGCCAGAAGCCAGGGCAGGAAGCTGAGAGGAGGACGCAGCAGAGCCGGGCTGGGGCTGGGAAGCCGACGGGCGCCGGGAGCGGGGACCAGGAGGCCTGGGAAGCGCGGGCGATGGAGGCTGGAGAGCGGGGAGCGTGGCAGGTGAGCCGGGAAGCGGAGCAGAGGACCCGGGGAGCGTGACAGTACCCCCCCCCCACGCCCCCCTCCCCGCAACCGGGACAGGAAGGCACGGATCAAAGGAGTACCCACATTCTCCCGGGGTTCCCAGGACCTATCCTCAGGACCATAGCCAGCCCAGTCCACCAGGAAGAACTGTCGGCCCCGTACAGTTTTCATGGCCACGATATCCCTTACCGCATAGATGTCGTCATCGGCAATAGGAGGAGGAGCCGAACTGGCAGCAGCGGAGAAGGGACCAAGGACAACCGGCTTGAGCAGGGAGACGTGGAAGGAGTTGGGTATCCTCATCGTGGCCGGGAGCTGTAGCTTGTAGGAGACCTCATTGATCTTGCGGAGGACTTTAAACGGCCCGATGTAGCGAGGACCCAGCTTGTAGGATGGTATCTTCAATCGGACGTACTTGGAAGCAAGCCAGACTAGATCTCCAGGAGAGAAACACGGAGGATCCAGACGTCTCTTGTCTGCATGTCTCTTCATCCGCAGGGAAGCACGCCCAAGGGACGCCTTGACAGAGTCCCAAATGGTTGCAAAGTCACGGGCTACAGCATCAGCAGCAGGGACATCCGAAGAAGGAGATACAGGCAATGGGACGGAGGGCTGAAGTCCGTAAACGACATGAAAGGGAGAGCTGGAGGAGGACTCACTGACGTGGTGGTTATGGGAGAATTCAGCCCAAGGAAGAAGCGTGGACCAGTCGTCGTGATGGGCGTTGACGTAGTGTCGTAAGAAGGAGGTCAAGATTTGGTTGACCCTTTCCACTTGGCCATTAGACTGAGGATGGTAGGCAGAAGAAAAGTCCAGAGTCACTCCCAGATGTTTGCAGAGAGCCCTCCAGAAGCGGGAGGTGAACTGAGTTCCTCTGTCGGACACGATGTGTGATGGAAAGCCATGCAAGCGGAAGATGTGATGTATATAGGCATCCGCGAGTTCCTGAGCAGAGGGCAGTCCAGCCATAGGGACGAAATGAGCCATTTTAGAGAACCGGTCCACCACGACCCATATGACTGTGTGTCCGGAGGACAATGGCAAGTCCGTAATAAAGTCCATTGCAATGTGTTGCCAGGGAACTGAGGGTATAGGCAGAGGCAGAAGACGGCCATATGGCAGGTGTTTGGGCGTCTTGTTCCTGGCACAAGAGGAGCAGGCAGAGACAAAAGCAGCGACGTCCGTGCGAAGGGATGGCCACCAGTAATGACGTACAATCGCACTCCATGTTTTCTTTTGACCAGCATGACCGGCTGTTTTCGAGGCATGGCCCCAGTGTAACACTTTTTGCCTGTCAGTCTCAGAGACATAGGTTTTCCCGGGCGGTATCTGGGCCAGGGTGACAGGAGCCACTGGAATGATTTTACTAGGACAGATGATGGGCTGTGATGTCTCCTCCTCCTGCTCCATGGGCATGAAAGACCTGGACAAGGCATCAGCGCGTACATTCTTGTCCGCGGGTCGGAAATGGAGCTGGAAATCGAACCTGGCAAAGAACAAGGACCACCTGGCTTGCCGTGGGTTCAGTCGCTGAGCGGACCGCAGGTATTCCAGGTTCTTGTGGTCCGTGTAAATGATTACGGGGTACACTGCTCCTTCCAGAAGGTAGCGCCATTCCTCCAGAGCCAGTTTTACTGCCAATAGCTCTCGGTCACCGATGGTGTAGTTGCGTTCAGGCGCTGAGAAGCTCTTGGAGAAGAAACCGCAAGTCACCATCTTCCCGGAGGAGGACTTCTGCATGAGCACTGCTCCGGCTCCCGAGGAGGAGGCATCCACCTCCAAGGTGAACTGGCGGTTTAACTCCGGACGGTGGAGCACAGGAGAGGAGGCAAATGCCCGCTTCAGGGAGCCAAACGCGGCGTCGGCCGCAGGTGACCAGTCCTTTGGATTAGCCTCCTTCTTGGTCAAGGCGGAGAGAGGAGCGGTCAGAGCAGAGAAGTGAGGGATGAACTGGCGGTAGTAGTTGGCGAATCCCAGAAAGCGTTGGATTGCCTTCAGTCCAGAAGGAGGAGGCCAGTTGAGAATGGAGGAGACCTTCTTTGGATCCATCTGCAGTCCGGTATCGGAGATGATGTAACCCAGGAAGGGGAGAGAAGACTGCTCAAAGACACACTTCTCATACTTAGCGTACAGACGATTCTCTCTCAGTCTTTGTAGAACTAGCTGCACGTTCTCTCTGTGGGTCTGGAGATCCGGAGAGAAGACAAGGATATCATCCAGATACACCACCACACAGACGTAGAGAAGGTCCCGGAAAACGTCGTTCACCAATTCCTGAAAGACTGCTGGTGCGTTACACAGGCCGAAGGGCATTATGCAGTATTCATAGTGCCCATCGCGAGTATTGAACGCGGTCTTCCATTCGTCCCCAGAGCGGATGCGGACCAGGTTGTAGGCACCTCGAAGGTCCAATTTGGTGAACACACGAGCTCCTCTAAGCCGGTCAAACAATTCGGGGATGAGCGGCAGAGGGTACTTGTTTTTTACGGTGATTTGGTTCAATCCCCGGTAGTCTATACATGGGCGTAGGTCGCCCTCTTTCTTCTTAATGAAGAAGAAGCCTGCTCCAGCAGGAGAGGAGGATCTCCGAATGAATCCCCTTGCCAGGCTCTCTGTGATGTAAGTAGACATGGCCCTTGTTTCGGCTGGAGATAATGGATATATCCGTCCTCGAGGTGGTGTTGTTCCCGGGAGCAGGTCGATGGCACAATCGTACGGACGATGTGGCGGAAGTACCTCAGATTCCTTTTTATCAAAGACGTCCGCGAAGGACCAATAGGCCGAGGGCAGTCCCGGTAGGTTCTCTGGAACCGGAGGTCGTCGGATGGGTTGTATGGTCTTCAGACACTTCTCCTGGCACGAAGAGCCCCATCGGGTGATTTCACCAGTGCCCCAGGTGACTGATGGCTCGTGTGTCCGTAACCAGGGAAGTCCCAGCAGGATTTGATGGGACATGTGTGGAAGGACGTAGAGAGCGATGTTCTCGGTGTGCAGGGCACCGATACGTAGTTCCACCGGCTTGGTGATCCAGGAGATGGTGTCAGAGAGGGGTCTCCCATCCACAGAGGCAATCACGAGAGGTTTGTCGAGTGGAGTGACAGGCACCTGGTACTTGTCCACCGTGGCTTGCTGGATGAAATTGCCTGCTGCCCCAGAATCGAGGTACGCCTCGGCCGTGAACCGCGTCTCTCCCGTTGACACTTGTACAGTCCACATAACCGGGTCTGAGAGAGTCCCAG
The DNA here is from genome assembly GCF_048569485.1 of Anomaloglossus baeobatrachus. Classification (NCBI taxonomy): domain Eukaryota; kingdom Metazoa; phylum Chordata; class Amphibia; order Anura; family Aromobatidae; genus Anomaloglossus; species Anomaloglossus baeobatrachus. The sequence goes on from NW_027445011.1 coordinate 68,697, forward strand.
CACCTAGGGTGGCCTCTCCTACCAACCCTAGGCTTTGGAGTTTCCCGGCCTCTCTGGGCAGGAGCGTAGCAGGTGTGTGCCCTCTCCGCAGTAGAAGCAGAGGCCCTTGGCGAGCCGCTCTGCTCGACGTTGTTCAGACTGCCGCACACGGTCGACCTGCATGGGCTCATGGACGGAGACACCAGATGCCGTTGACTGGAGAATGGCGGACTTCTGCGGAGGAGAGGAATGCCGTACCGGACGTCTCTCACGGGACACCTCTTTAGATCGCTCCTGAAAGTGGATGTCCACTCGAGTCGCTAGGGTAATCAGGGCATCCAGGGTGGATGGTACGTCACGACCAGCCAGCTCATCTTTAATTCGACCCGAGAGTCCTTCCCAGAAGGCGGCAGTTAGGGCCTTGTTGTTCCAGCCAAGTTCCGAAGCCAAGGTGCGAAAACGGATTGCGTATTGACCCACCGTCAGAGTCCCCTGACGTAACCGGAGAAGAGATGAGGCAGACGCGGAGGCGCGTCCGGGCTCGTCAAAGGTGCCACGGAATGCCTGCAGAAACTCCTGGATGTTCGTGGTCACAGGATCCTCCTTCTCCCACAAGGGGTTCATCCACGCCAGTGCCTCACCCTCTAGATGGGACATGATGAAGGCGACCTTGGCTTGGTCGGAGGCAAACAAATGCGGCAGCTGCGTGAAATGGAGGGAGCATTGGTTTATGAAACCCCTGCAGGTCTTGGGATCTCCGGCGTACCGGGGTGGTGAAGCCAAACGAAGTCTGGAAGCATCCGAAGAGGCTGCCACGGGGGCTGGAGCCGTGGATTGGCTAGTGGAAGCCCGAGATGCTGAAGATGTAATTTACGCTTGTAGCGTGTTAAGGCGGGCGTCCACCGAAGTCATGAAGTTCAGCATGCGGGTCTGGGTCTCACGCTGGCGTTGGAGTTCCTCCTGCAAGGCCGCTAGTGCTTCAGCGGGATCCATGGCCTGATCTTACTGTTAGGGCCAGGTGGAAGGGCAGACCCAGGAGGTGGATCCACTGGGCCGAACTCCTAGATGATGGTAAGGGGTCCGGTAGCTGGAGCACTACAGGTAGCAGGGCAGTCCGTGCACAAGAGTATAATAGAGAAGTCCCTGGGACCACGGAGTCACTGATGGTAGTCCGGGTGACGGAGCTCAGGTTCGGAAGCCGAGATGATGTCAGGCGGAGTCCGGAACCGTTGGAGCGAGATGACGGGTCACCACAGGGGTCAGAGATGGTACGGACTGTCAGGATGGCAGATAGGCAGCGTTCGGAGTGCGGGATGCGGCAGGACCGGATGGCGAGGCAGGATCAGCTCTAGAAGAGAGATACGTGAGTATGGCACAGAGACACAAGGAGACCTGACTCCTAGCTTGGGAAACACGAAGATCAGGCCCCGCCCCCTTGGACATTGCACCCCTTTATACCCCGTACCTGTGTGCTACATTTCCTGTCAGTGGACACTGGCCCTTTAAGAAAGGGTCAGTGACCGCGCGCGCGCCCTAATGCGCATGCGCGCGGCCCGGGTGCCAGAAGCCAGGGCAGGAAGCTGAGAGGAGGACGCAGCAGAGCCGGGCTGGGGCTGGGAAGCCGACGGGCGCCGGGAGCGGGGACCAGGAGGCCTGGGAAGCGCGGGCGATGGAGGCTGGAGAGCGGGGAGCGTGGCAGGTGAGCCGGGAAGCGGAGCAGAGGACCCGGGGAGCGTGACAGTACCCCCCCCCCCCACGCCCCCCTCCCCGCAACCGGGACAGGAAGGCACGGATCAAAGGAGTACCCACATTCTCCCGGGGTTCCCAGGACCTATCCTCAGGACCATAGCCAGCCCAGTCCACCAGGAAGAACTGTCGGCCCCGTACAGTTTTCATGGCCACGATATCCCTTACCGCATAGATGTCGTCATCGGCAATAGGAGGAGGAGCCGAACTGGCAGCAGCGGAGAAGGGACCAAGGACAACCGGCTTGAGCAGGGAGACGTGGAAGGAGTTGGGTATCCTCATCGTGGCCGGGAGCTGTAGCTTGTAGGAGACCTCATTGATCTTGCGGAGGACTTTAAACGGCCCGATGTAGCGAGGACCCAGCTTGTAGGATGGTATCTTCAATCGGACGTACTTGGAAGCAAGCCAGACTAGATCTCCAGGAGAGAAACACGGAGGATCCAGACGTCTCTTGTCTGCATGTCTCTTCATCCGCAGGGAAGCACGCCCAAGGGACGCCTTGACAGAGTCCCAAATGGTTGCAAAGTCACGGGCTACAGCATCAGCAGCAGGGACATCCGAAGAAGGAGATACAGGCAATGGGACGGAGGGCTGAAGTCCGTAAACGACATGAAAGGGAGAGCTGGAGGAGGACTCACTGACGTGGTGGTTATGGGAGAATTCAGCCCAAGGAAGAAGCGTGGACCAGTCGTCGTGATGGGCGTTGACGTAGTGTCGTAAGAAGGAGGTCAAGATTTGGTTGACCCTTTCCACTTGGCCATTAGACTGAGGATGGTAGGCAGAAGAAAAGTCCAGAGTCACTCCCAGATGTTTGCAGAGAGCCCTCCAGAAGCGGGAGGTGAACTGAGTTCCTCTGTCGGACACGATGTGTGATGGAAAGCCATGCAAGCGGAAGATGTGATGTATATAGGCATCCGCGAGTTCCTGAGCAGAGGGCAGTCCAGCCATAGGGACGAAATGAGCCATTTTAGAGAACCGGTCCACCACGACCCATATGACTGTGTGTCCGGAGGACAATGGCAAGTCCGTAATAAAGTCCATTGCAATGTGTTGCCAGGGAACTGAGGGTATAGGCAGAGGCAGAAGACGGCCATATGGCAGGTGTTTGGGCGTCTTGTTCCTGGCACAAGAGGAGCAGGCAGAGACAAAAGCAGCGACGTCCGTGCGAAGGGATGGCCACCAGTAATGACGTACAATCGCACTCCATGTTTTCTTTTGACCAGCATGACCGGCTGTTTTCGAGGCATGGCCCCAGTGTAACACTTTTTGCCTGTCAGTCTCAGAGACATAGGTTTTCCCGGGCGGTATCTGGGCCAGGGTGACAGGAGCCACTGGAATGATTTTACTAGGACAGATGATGGGCTGTGATGTCTCCTCCTCCTGCTCCATGGGCATGAAAGACCTGGACAAGGCATCAGCGCGTACATTCTTGTCCGCGGGTCGGAAATGGAGCTGGAAATCGAACCTGGCAAAGAACAAGGACCACCTGGCTTGCCGTGGGTTCAGTCGCTGAGCGGACCGCAGGTATTCCAGGTTCTTGTGGTCCGTGTAAATGATTACGGGGTACACTGCTCCTTCCAGAAGGTAGCGCCATTCCTCCAGAGCCAGTTTTACTGCCAATAGCTCTCGGTCACCGATGGTGTAGTTGCGTTCAGGCGCTGAGAAGCTCTTGGAGAAGAAACCGCAAGTCACCATCTTCCCGGAGGAGGACTTCTGCATGAGCACTGCTCCGGCTCCCGAGGAGGAGGCATCCACCTCCAAGGTGAACTGGCGGTTTAACTCCGGACGGTGGAGCACAGGAGAGGAGGCAAATGCCCGCTTCAGGGAGCCAAACGCGGCGTCGGCCGCAGGTGACCAGTCCTTTGGATTAGCCTCCTTCTTGGTCAAGGCGGAGAGAGGAGCGGTCAGAGCAGAGAAGTGAGGGATGAACTGGCGGTAGTAGTTGGCGAATCCCAGAAAGCGTTGGATTGCCTTCAGTCCAGAAGGAGGAGGCCAGTTGAGAATGGAGGAGACCTTCTTTGGATCCATCTGCAGTCCGGTATCGGAGATGATGTAACCCAGGAAGGGGAGAGAAGACTGCTCAAAGACACACTTCTCATACTTAGCGTACAGACGATTCTCTCTCAGTCTTTGTAGAACTAGCTGCACGTTCTCTCTGTGGGTCTGGAGATCCGGAGAGAAGACAAGGATATCATCCAGATACACCACCACACAGACGTAGAGAAGGTCCCGGAAAACGTCGTTCACCAATTCCTGAAAGACTGCTGGTGCGTTACACAGGCCGAAGGGCATTATGCAGTATTCATAGTGCCCATCGCGAGTATTGAACGCGGTCTTCCATTCGTCCCCAGAGCGGATGCGGACCAGGTTGTAGGCACCTCGAAGGTCCAATTTGGTGAACACACGAGCTCCTCTAAGCCGGTCAAACAATTCGGGGATGAGCGGCAGAGGGTACTTGTTTTTTACGGTGATTTGGTTCAATCCCCGGTAGTCTATACATGGGCGTAGGTCGCCCTCTTTCTTCTTAATGAAGAAGAAGCCTGCTCCAGCAGGAGAGGAGGATCTCCGAATGAATCCCCTTGCCAGGCTCTCTGTGATGTAAGTAGACATGGCCCTTGTTTCGGCTGGAGATAATGGATATATCCGTCCTCGAGGTGGTGTTGTTCCCGGGAGCAGGTCGATGGCACAATCGTACGGACGATGTGGCGGAAGTACCTCAGATTCCTTTTTATCAAAGACGTCCGCGAAGGACCAATAGGCCGAGGGCAGTCCCGGTAGGTTCTCTGGAACCGGAGGTCGTCGGATGGGTTGTATGGTCTTCAGACACTTCTCCTGGCACGAAGAGCCCCATCGGGTGATTTCACCAGTGCCCCAGGTGACTGATGGCTCGTGTGTCCGTAACCAGGGAAGTCCCAGCAGGATTTGATGGGACATGTGTGGAAGGACGTAGAGAGCGATGTTCTCGGTGTGCAGGGCACCGATACGTAGTTCCACCGGCTTGGTGATCCAGGAGATGGTGTCAGAGAGGGGTCTCCCATCCACAGAGGCAATCACGAGAGGTTTGTCGAGTGGAGTGACAGGCACCTGGTACTTGTCCACCGTGGCTTGCTGGATGAAATTGCCTGCTGCCCCAGAATCGAGGTACGCCTCGGCCGTGAACCGCGTCTCTCCCGTTGACACTTGTACAGTCCACATAACCGGGTCTGAGAGAGTCCCAGCACCTAGGGTGGCCTCTCCTACCAACCCTAGGCTTTGGAGTTTCCCGGCCTCTCTGGGCAGGAGCGTAGCAGGTGTGTGCCCTCTCCGCAGTAGAAGCAGAGGCCCTTGGCGAGCCGCTCTGCTCGACGTTGTTCAGACTGCCGCACACGGTCGACCTGCATGGGCTCATGGACGGAGACACCAGATGCCGTTGACTGGAGAATGGCGGACTTCTGCGGAGGAGAGGAATGCCGTACCGGACGTCTCTCACGGGACACCTCTTTAGATCGCTCCTGAAAGTGGATGTCCACTCGAGTCGCTAGGGTAATCAGGGCATCCAGGGTGGATGGTACGTCACGACCAGCCAGCTCATCTTTAATTCGACCCGAGAGTCCTTCCCAGAAGGCGGCAGTTAGGGCCTTGTTGTTCCAGCCAAGTTCCGAAGCCAAGGTGCGAAAACGGATTGCGTATTGACCCACCGTCAGAGTCCCCTGACGTAACCGGAGAAGAGATGAGGCAGACGCGGAGGCGCGTCCGGGCTCGTCAAAGGTGCCACGGAATGCCTGCAGAAACTCCTGGATGTTCGTGGTCACAGGATCCTCCTTCTCCCACAAGGGGTTCATCCACGCCAGTGCCTCACCCTCTAGATGGGACATGATGAAGGCGACCTTGGCTTGGTCGGAGGCAAACAAATGCGGCAGCTGCGTGAAATGGAGGGAGCATTGGTTTATGAAACCCCTGCAGGTCTTGGGATCTCCGGCGTACCGGGGTGGTGAAGCCAAACGAAGTCTGGAAGCATCCGAAGAGGCTGCCACGGGGGCTGGAGCCGTGGATTGGCTAGTGGAAGCCCGAGATGCTGAAGATGTAATTTACGCTTGTAGCGTGTTAAGGCGGGCGTCCACCGAAGTCATGAAGTTCAGCATGCGGGTCTGGGTCTCACGCTGGCGTTGGAGTTCCTCCTGCAAGGCCGCTAGTGCTTCAGCGGGATCCATGGCCTGATCTTACTGTTAGGGCCAGGTGGAAGGGCAGACCCAGGAGGTGGATCCACTGGGCCGAACTCCTAGATGATGCTAAGGGGTCCGGTAGCTGGAGCACTACAGGTAGCAGGGCAGTCCGTGCACAAGAGTATAATAGAGAAGTCCCTGGGACCACGGAGTCACTGATGGTAGTCCGGGTGACGGAGCTCAGGTTCGGAAGCCGAGATGATGTCAGGCGGAGTCCGGAACCGTTGGAGCGAGATGACGGGTCACCACAGGGGTCAGAGATGGTACGGACTGTCAGGATGGCAGATATGCAGCGGGATGCGGCAGGACCGGATGGCGAGGCAGGATCAGCTCTAGAAGAGAGATACGTGAGTATGGCACAGAGACACAAGGAGACCTGACTCCTAGCTTGGGAAACACGAAGATCAGGCCCCGCCCCCTTGGACATTGCACCCCTTTATACCCCGTACCTGTGTGCTACATTTCCTGTCAGTGGACACTGGCCCTTTAAGAAAGGGTCAGTGACCGCGCGCGCGCCCTAATGCGCATGCGCGCGGCCCGGGTGCCAGAAGCCAGGGCAGGAAGCTGAGAGGAGGACGCAGCAGAGCCGGGCTGGGGCTGGGAAGCCGACGGGCGCCGGGAGCGGGGACCAGGAGGCCTGGGAAGCGCGGGCGATGGAGGCTGGAGAGCGGGGAGCGTAGCAGGTGAGCCGGGAAGCGGAGCAGAGGACCCGGGGAGCGTGACAGATACCCGCGCACGGCTGGAGACAAGATGGCGCTGGCCAGCTCTGTGTGCTCCGGGCAGAACTTCTCGAAACAACAACGGGAGCCTGCACATGTTGTAAGTTGTTGCGGGGCCCAGGGAGTCTCTCCATGTAATAGCCCAGACTGGAGGATGTAAGAGGGACTCAGCCTCAGATACAGGCTTGGACAGTGGGTGCATGGCCTCTGTGCAGTCTGGCAGAGGGGGGAGGATGGGGCCGGGGTGATACATCTCTCAGGAGGCACGCAAGAGATGGAGGGTACAGGCAATATTCAGCTCTGGGAAGCCCTCTGCATTGGATGGGGGCAGCTTCAATGGCTCCTTAACACCCATGCAGCGCTCCTCTGACACTCAAGATCTGCAGGCCCTGAGGGAACTGATTCTGGCCTTGCCTAGCAAAAATGTCTTTGAGGAGATAATGACAAGGATAGAGCAGGCCCAGCTATCAGCATTAACAGCTATAAGAGAGGAGATGGGGGTGCTGGATGATAGGGTCACTGCTACAGAGCAGGCCCAGGAATCCTTGGAGGGCAGATTGGATCGACTGGAGAGAGACTGTGAAACATCTAATAACCGCATAAGAGATCTGGCGCTGATCTTAGAGGATCAGGAGAACAGAAGCCATAGAAATAACATCCGTCTGAAAGGCATTCCAAAGGACTGGTCCCAGGAGCGTCTGTATACAAGAGTGCTAGTTATTTTTAATACATGATATGATTCAACAGGATCCATAGGGTGGCCATGCCAAATGCTCATCTTTCCTCCTGTCCAAGAGATGTTTTGTGCCACTTGCATTATTACAGGGACAAAGAGCGGATCCTACAGGGGGCCTGGTCTCATGGTCCGGTGGATATGGAGGGTGCTATGGTGTCACTGTTTCCAGACGTCTCCAGCAGAACCCTTCTCATAAGAAGGCAGCTGCACCCTTTTGTGTAGAATTAAGGAAGTCAATGCTTCATACCGTTGGGGTCACCCGTTCCACCTCATAGTCCAAAAGGGGGAGTCAATGTTCCTACTTAAAAAGCACTTAAACCTTCCAAGTCTGTTCTCTTTTTTGGGGTCCTTCGAGATGTCTCTACCTGGCTGGCTTTCGTTGGACACGTCAGGTCCCCCAACACTGAGAAAGGAGAAGAGGGATACGCTCAACGTACCTCCGGATGGCAGCAACTGTGTAACAATTATGTCGATACACTAATCTAATCGCAGTTAATATAACGAAACTGAGACAAGGGTTGGGTGAATGCTCTGTATTAAACAAACCATAAACACAGTGAAATTAGGCAGAGACTACCAGAATACAACTACAAATAGAATGTAAATGCACCCACACTATATGTAACTGTTCAGACAGCAAATAGAATAACGCGCACAGCAACTGATATGCCGAAGTCCAGAATAGATATGAGTCTGCAACAAACTAGAGCATGAATGTCCAGAATATTGTAAGCAGAGGTGAATGTCCAGGGAAATGTTTGCAGCAAACAGATGGTGAATGTCCAGTTTATGAGCACAGCAACAAAATGGTGACATGTCCAGGATATAATCAGCACAGCAGCAGGTAATAAATGTCCAGAATTAAGTGCACAAAAAACGTTTCAGTATACTACCTAGGACAGAAGTAAGCCCCGCAAAAATTCAGCGCACAGTCCGTCATGAATGAGACCTGCATAAGAACAGTGCTGAGGCAGAGCACATAATTAAGATGCAGCAGGCAGTCCATAGCAAGCCAGAATGTCTAGGAGCCAGTAGCACAAAATACTCAGGCAGGGAATGGACCCCGGACCAGGACTTATAAGCAGGGCACACAGGAAGTTCAAGGGCTAGACGAGGTAACATACTCCATCTTGGACGAGGGCAAACAAACAACAAATTTCATGAAGAATCTGGAACCTCACATTCTGACTCGTTCATGGAGAAGGTCATCATCTCCTAGAGCAGTGATAGCAAACCTATGGCACGAGTGCCAGACAGACACGCAGAGCCCTCTGTCGGCGTATTGACGTCTTCTAGCTACGCAGAAACTGAGGACCCAGAGGCGCGCAGTGGTGGAGTGGATATTTTAAGGCAAGTATGCTTTTTTTTTTTTTTTTAAACTCTGTGCGGCTGTACCGGGATGGGGAGACATGCCAGGATGGAGGAACATATCAGGATGGGGGCATATGCCAGGATGGAGGAACATATCAGGATGGGGGTGGGGACATGCCAGCATCGAGGAATATATGAGGATGTGGGGAACATGCCAGGATGGACAATGCGCTGATTACCCTTTCAGTTAGGCTGTGGAACCCCATTTTTAGACAGTCAATGGACCTTGAATACTTCGTTATTGGCTGATCCGACGGTAATGGAGGAGGTGCGGACAGGATTGAAAGAATATCTGGAAGGCAATGCAACCGGAGAGGTGTCACCGATTGTGGTCTGGGAGGTGCACAAATGTGTCACTAGGAAGCTTTTTATTAAGCATGGGGCTCGACTGAAGAGGGAGTGAGCCGAGGAGGTCACTGCTCTTCTGTCCGAAATTCGCCAGTTAGAACTTAACCATAAGGGTTCCTTAGACGTTACCGTAGGTACCCTCTTGGTTAGGAAATGAGATGCGCCCTGCTGAACGTCAAGGCTCAAAGTGCTTTGGCCCGGTGCCGATGCCATTTTTACAAGTTTGGAAACGAGCAGCAGAACCCTCGCAAGAACATTATGGACTCAGAGGCTAAAGGGGTATGTCCCTTTAGTGCGGTCTTCTGGTGGAGGGTCAGCAGTCCTGCCTAAGGAAATTGCAGTGGCATTTAGGGACTTTTACTCTTACTCTGCTCCATCGACACCCTCCGGTCGGAGAAGTCCCTAGAGGACCTCCGCAAACATATAGAGGTGTATATCCATAGGTCGGGTATGAAGCGGATCAGACCTGGGGATCACTTGGAGCTGCAGAGACCGATCTCGGAGTCAGAGCTTGTGGTTGCTATCAAGTATTCCCTGTTGGGGAAAGCCCTGGGACCAGATGTATTTCCATGAATTTATTATAAGAATATGGGTCCTCTCCTCTACTCAGCATTCTTACAGGCCTTCAACAATGTGACCCTTTCCCCCCTCGCCTCCCCTGCCCAGGGATACGATGGCTGCCAAAATCGTAGTGATTCCACAGGAGGGTAAGGATCTCACCCTTTCCTCAAGCTACCTCCCCATTTCCCTCCTTAATGCTGACTTGACGTTATTTACGAGGATAGTGGCGAGTAGCTTGTCACCCTTGCTGGGAGAGGTCATTCCCAGGAAGAAGGAAAGCTTTTTGAATATCTTTCTCTCGGCCGCTCTTTGAGTCACAAACATTCCCTCCCAGACTTTGAGGTCCCATCAGACCATCGGTGCAACGTTGGAGTGTTGCTCTCAATGTACGTTCAGAAAGTACTTGCTCCCTGTGCCCTCTCCGCTCTCACCCATTATAGGCTCCCCTGAGTTCCTCCCCAGCATTGCAGATCCAGTTTTCAGCAGTTAGATTATAGGTACCAGGTTCAGAGCTTGTCAGTTTGGGACTGGGTGCGGGTAGCCTTCTTTGGCTGATCTTCAGGACGCGGAGTCACCGGGCTCGCTCGTGCTATGGAGATCTATGCAACTCAAACACTTTATTTGCTCCCTACCCACTTTTGACCATTACGTTGGCCCCCCACTGAGTTCGAGAAGGTGTGTTTGGGAGGGGGAACAGTGCCGCATTCTCTCTCTCTGGTCTATGCCCTCTGTCAAATCTAGAGGATGCTTCTCCCTCGGAGTATCTATGAAAGTGGGAGAGGGACCTGGGTGGGGATCACACTGTCGGACGAGCAAATAGGGACAATCTTGGTCTTTGCCCACAAGGCTTCAATTAGATCAAGAAGCTAACTTTAATTTATTAGCGAGATGGTATAGGGTCCCGACCAAACTGCATCAGATTTCCCGGGGACGCATCACTCTTGCTAGACATTTTGTGAGGGAGAGCTTGATTTTGTACACATCTTTTGGTCTTGCCCCGCTTTACAGAGGTTCTGGTTGGATGTGGGGGGAGCGATTAAAGTATGTGACTGGTACGACTCAGGAGCTGGTTCCGGAACGGTTTCTGTTGCAGCTGTCGGAGTCATCAATAAACAACTATAAGGCTATGTGCGCACGTTGCATTCTGTCCCTGCAGAAATTTCTGCAGCTATTTGAACAGCACACGTGCGCTTCAAATCGCTGCAGAAAGAGTCCGTAATGAAAAGCCGATTTCATGCGCTCTGAGTGCAGCCCCTCCCATAGACAGAGCGGGGGCTGCATGCAAAGCGCACGAAAGTAGTGACATGTCACTTCTTAGAACGCAGCGCTTCGGGCAGCAGCCGAAGCGCTGCGTTCTAATACGCCACGTGCGCACGTCTCATGCACAATCTTCATAGATTGTGCTGGGGTCGCAGGACACATGCAGTTACGCTGCAGTGCAGATCGCAGCGTAACTGCATGAAAATACGCAACGTGCGCACAGAACCTAAGCATTCTCTGCTAAGATTTTTGGTGATGGACGCTAGCTTGTGCATCCCTCTGAAATGGAAGTCTGACACTCCCCCCTTACTGGCCATGTGGGCCTCTAGGGTCAATAACCTCATGCAAATGGAGGATATGATGTCCTCTATCTATGATCGGTATGAGCTCTTTTACACAACCTGGTTTCCTTGGCTGGATTTTAAATATATAGAGAATTATGAGGCGCTGATGACCGGAAGATAGAATATTTTGGGTACTGGGTGCCTGTGCCCTTGGGGGTTGGAGTTCCCTCCCCCTTTCCCTTGGATTTCACTAGATTCCCCCCTGCGTCCACCCTAGACATCCCCAGTATGCATGTTTGTGCCCTTCTTTTCTTGTTCTTTCCTTTTAATTGTCGCTTTTCTTTTTCTTTCTTTTTTTGTTCATGGGTTATATCCTTTATAGCTCTATTAAAACTTAGTTCCAGACTTGAGCTTGTGGTGGGCCCATTCTGCCTATCAGGCTCTGAGGCATATGTTTCAGATTATTTGATTTTGTTGTACCTGTATACTTGATTTTTACTATTTTTTATCCAAGCTCGAGTTTGTGGATAAATAAAAAAATAAAAAAAAAAAATAGAATTTGTTTAGTAATAGTAGCAACAAATCCAGCTCACCATCTCTGCATCCACTCTCTGTTCAGAGCCAGAACAGAGACCCTGCCACGGCCTGATAATCGTACAAGTGAAACAGGAAAGTCCAGCTCAAATGAACATTGCTTCTTTATTTCTTAACAATTTCAAGTACACGGGAGTGACGGGACTTAAAATTTTTCACAAGGAAAACGCTATAATGTCCCGTGTACTTGAAATTCTCAAGAAAAGAAACAACTGTTCATTTGAGCTGGACTTTCCTGTTTTACTTGTTAGAATTTGTTTAGGGCAAGCGAGGGGCAGCAGTCATTGTACGGGGGCATCACTATCTTTTAGGCCAGTTTCAGACGTCCATGTTTCAGGTACTTGTAACATCCCTTTCTAACACGGTTGCCATATGCACCCATGTTATTCTGTAGAGTTACACACACACACGTCTGTGTGGTCCCACATGTCCCCGCACCCACACACGTCCATTTTTTCTTCGGCATCACGGATCGCACACTGATGTGATCAGTGTGACACGTACCGGAGAAAACACGTGTCTTTGCAATAAAAAGATTTTCTATATTCACCTGTATCCAGCGCTGCTTTCTTCCTACAGCTTCGCTTTCTCCTGCTTCTGACCCCCCGCTAATTATGCTCATTGCATATTCACTGCACCTTGGACCTGGAAGCAGGAGCATCGCCAGGGACCGCGCCGGGGACAGTATTTTCGGTGACAGGTGAGTATCCAGCAAGCAGTGTGTGCAGTGACGTCTAGGAGGTCATCGGAGTTACTAATGAACGCTGATGAAATCAATAAAGTCACCGCCGTGACACCCGCTGTAGTGCGGGTGTCATTAGGAGGTCATCAGAGGTCAGTGGGAACTCCAATGACCTCCTGGATGTCACTGCACACACACTGCAAACCTCATACTGCTCCAAACCACATCCAAGAAGTTTATTAATCCTTTAGGTTCTTTACATGAACTAAAGCAATGTGAAGGGAAACTAGGCCCCTGAAGGAATTTATCAAGATGTTTGATTAGCACCTAAACCCTCAGGTGCTTCACAGAATGTTATAATGTTGAGCCTTAAAATTAATTACATCATTAGAACAAAAATGTTGCTTTAACCCCAAATCTTTCATTTTCACAAGGGTAAAAGGAGAAAATGCACTGTACAATTTGTTGTGCAATTTCTCCTGAGTACGCCAATAGCCCATTATGTGGTGGGAAAACTGCTGTTTGGGCACACCACAGGGCTCGGAAAGGAAGGAGCGCCATTTGACTTTTTGAATGCAAAATTGGCTGAAATTATTAGCAGACGCCATGTTGCGTTTGGAGATTCCCTGATATCCCCCCACAAGTAACCCCATTTTGGAAACTAGACCCCTCAATTAATTTACCTAGATGTTTGGTGAGCACCTCGAACTTTTAGGTGCTTCACAGGATTTTATAAAGTTGAGCTGCGAAAATGAAAAAATAAATTTTTTAACTTCACAAATGTTGCGTTAACACCAATTTTTTTAAATTCACTAGGGTAACGAGAGATAGTGACACATACAATTTGTTGTGAAATTTCTTCTCAGTACAGCAGTACCCCATATGTGATCAAAAACTACTTTTGAGGCGCAGTACAAAGTGAAAAAAGGAAGGAGTGCCATATTGGAGTTCAGATTTAGCTGGAATAATTTAGAGGTTCCATGACACATTGGCAAACCCCCATGAGGTGTCGGAACAGCATAGACCCCCCACAAGTGACCCATTAAAAAACTGCACCCCTCAATGAATTCTTCTAGGGGCGCAGTGAACATATTGACATTACAGGTGTGTCATAAAATTTTACACTATTAGGTCAGGGCCACATGGGGCACTACTATGATGCTCGCATGACACTCTGCTCGCGCTGGCAGAACAGCAGGAGGCGAGTGTCATGCTAGTATCCATGCAAGTGAGGTCCGACTGTGCGAATGGACCTCAGCTGCGAGCCGCCTCTGAGGAGGGGCGGGCCAGCGCTGCAGAGGGGCAGGCCGGCACGGAGTAGGGGAGGGAGGGATTTATCTCCCTTCTCTCCTCCGTAGCCGGCTATTGCGATTCTCGCTCTGCACACGCGGTACACTGGTGTACCGTGATTTTTCTCTCGCCCCATTCACTTGAATGGGTGCGAGAGAAAAGAGTCTCGCACTACAATCGCAGCATGCTGTGATTGTTTTCTCGGTCAGATTAGGGCTGAGAAAATAATCGCTCATGTGCGTTGACACACAGGCTAAATTTGGTCCGAGTGGAATGCGATGTTTTATCGCACTCCACTCGCACCGATTTTCTCGCCGTATGGCTTAGGCTTTAGGAGATGAAGAAAAAATAATTACATTTTTACAACTAAAATTTTGGTTTAACCCCAGATTTCCTATTTTCACAAGGGGAATAAGTCAATAAATGCATCATAATATGTTGCACCATTTCTCCTGAACGAGGCAATACAGTGACCGTACAGTATTGTTTGGTAATACGGCAGGACTCTAGAGGGAAGGGAACACCCATGAAGTCAAATGCAGTGAATGTGGGAGAATTAAAAATAGCAAATAAGCCCTTGTCGTGCCCAGTATATTGTAGTTCTCTTATCTCTCTTAGTTCTCTTGTGCCCAACCCATGCTTCTGGAGACACACACCTCGTAAATTAAATGGGCACTACTCACTACAATAATGCCAACATATGGACGTTAACTGTGGCTTACGCCTCTTTCCACGTACATGAAAATCATGCACGTTTTGCACGGATATGTAAATTTGCGTACGGCCCTCCATGTGCCGTGATTTTGGCTCACAAATGTTCTGTGTGCTATCCGTGATAACACATGGAGAGCAGGAACTTTCTGCTCACCTGTCCTGGTTGCTGCTATCCGTGGTGCTGATGTCTTTCACTCTGCCGTCTCCGTCCCTGCTGACTCCCTGCTGCTGCTTCCGGCCCGAAGTGCAGTGAATATGTGATGAGTATAATGGGCGGGGGTCGTAAGCAAGTCACAGCAGCGGCAGAAACAGCAGGGCTGAAGAAGGTGAGTATAGAAATTAATTTTATTTCACAGAAATGTGGTTTTCTCCAGTACGTGTCACACTGATGTCACACAGAGCACATCCGTGCGGTGCATGTGACATCCATGCTGCCAGAGAAAAACAGACATGTCTACGTGTGGAGCACGCGGACACATATATGCCCCACACGGTCCATGTGAAAACACCGATGTGTGCGCAGACCCATTGATTTTAATGGGTCTACGTGTGCCTATGTCTCCGGTACGTGTGAAAACGGACGTCACATGTACTGGAGACACAAAAGTGTGAAGGGGCCTTAGGCACAGAAGGGAGGGGAGTATGTAAATTTGGGAGCACAGATTTTGCTGGATTTCTGTTTTGAGGAGGAGCCATAACGCTTTTCATTAGTCTTTTGTGCTACCAATAACGTGAACGCCCCCAATATTTCCTTCAACATATGACACACCTGAGTGGGGAATTGTGTTTTTGTGGGTTGAACTGAATGCTATTTGTCAATTTAGGGTACAGAATGTTTTGGATCAGTTTACGTTTATCCTGTGCTCTATACTGAGCACTTACATCACGGTTTCCATCTACTTCTCTGAAATATGTGAATCGCTCACTAATGAGGCAGCACTGTTACTCCGGATTCCATTTGGCCTCTGTTTAGCGGTGTCCATCTTAAAGGTGAACAATTCTCTTGTTCATCACACTATCGTGCATGCCTAAATAGACGCGTAAAAAGATAGACACCGCCGGACCACAGGCCAGACAAGAGCTCAATGTGAACCCCTTCTGCCTCATTATGGTGCGATCTTTGGGAGGAAGAATAAACAAATCAACAGCAGTTGAAGACTTGGCTTTATTTTTTACTCCTTATACCTTATGGAATACATGATTAGGCGTCTTCATTCCTAATGGTCAGAACGATTTCAGCAATACCAGATTTATATTGTGTTTTTATATTTGGCTACTATCACACTAAAAACACTGTTAAATAGATAAATGTTTTTCACCAAAATTTGAAGGCTCTAATATTCTTATTTTTGTGCTGACAATTGTCATGTGAGGGCTTGTTTTCTGTGGGATGTGTTGGAGTTTCATTGGTAAAATTTTAGGACGCATTTTTTGATCACTTTCGTTTCCACCTTTTGTGAGGCAAAGTTATGTAGAAACATCAATTCAGCATTTTATTCTTTTTTTTTTTTTTTTTACACTGTTCACCAAGTCATAAAAGTGATGACCGCTTTATTCTTCAGGTCACCACAATTACAGCCTACCAAAATTATACTTTTTTTTGCTTCTTTTAAACTATAAAAACTATTTTATAGAAAAAAAAGTTTCTGAATTGCTGTAGGCTGAGAAATATAGCTTTTTTTATTATTTAGCTGACTGAGCTGTATGGCTGTTTTGTTTTTAGTTTTAGGACAAGATGACGTTTTCAGTACAGATGAGCAATCCTGATCAGCAAAGATCGGAAAATGTTAAAATCGTACGATTTTTGACCGAATTGGGATTGGACATCCGAACATTTACCGCAAAAGTGGGTGATCTTGCCAAGGATCGGTAAATATTCGGATGGTAAAACCATCCTCTACCTACCCATCACAGTGATGTCAAGTATTGGTATGACTGTGATTGGCTACTGTAAAAAAAAAAAAAAAGAAAGACACAAAAGGGTTAAAGCAGGACATACCGAGTCTCCCCGCAGCTGCAGCGCTTCTTCCGGGGACAATGATTATCTCTTATACGTATTCACCGCTTTCCCTGCCCACTGGCATCTCTGATTGGCTGCAGTCAAGACTGTTTTTTTAAGTAAAGGATTTTTCCGTGTTTGTGTTTTATTTCTTTTTACTTATATGATTAGTGATGGGGGATCTCATAGACCCCTGCCCATCACAAATCCAGGGCTTAGTGGCAGCTCATAGCTGTTATGAACCCATTACTACTCTGATTGCTGCCGCACCAGGGCAATCGGGAAGAGCCAATTGAAGTTTCGGGATAGTCGCATCTAGTTGATGCGGCTATCCTGGCTGTCTGCAGGCTGCTATTTTTAGGCTTGGGGGCCAATAAGCATGGTCTTTTTAAGCCTGAGAATACCAGCCCCCAGCTTGCTTTATCTTAACTGGGAAACAAAATTATGGGGAACCACATACCGTTTTTTTGTTTTGTTTTTTTAAGTATTTATTTATCACCAGTATAAGGACACAGCGTTTTTTATTTCAACCAAGCACAGACACTTGTCTCAGAGGGTCGGGTCGTGGTAAAAGTTTAATCAAAGATGCCGGTGTAAGGGGAAAGCAGTGAATATGGATGAGGGATAATTAGCGGACTCGAAAGTAGCACTGCAGCCTCATGGACACTCGGTAAATATGTACTGCTTTAACCCTTTTTATTTTCTTTCTATTACAGTTCCCCCATCAAACAATTTTACAATACATCACTTTTGCCTCCCATTGAATTTAATGGGTTCAGCTAGGATCGGCAAGGATCACCAATCCAATCGGTGACCTCAGGCGGGTTGGGCGATCTTGACCCGATCCTTGGCAGGATCGCTCATCACTAGTTTTGAGTGTTACAATTTTTATTTATATGACTTTTTGATCACATTTTATTCCACATTTTTGT
Organism: Anomaloglossus baeobatrachus; assembly: GCF_048569485.1. Taxonomy (NCBI): domain Eukaryota; kingdom Metazoa; phylum Chordata; class Amphibia; order Anura; family Aromobatidae; genus Anomaloglossus; species Anomaloglossus baeobatrachus. The sequence goes on from NW_027445011.1 coordinate 86,114, forward strand.
CAGCTGTATTAAAAAAAAAAATATATATACATAGTTTTAGTTTTGTGCATTTTTTTTCCTGGGTTTAGTAGTGCAGCAATTTTATAGATCTTGTTGCCAGGGCTGTGGAGTCGGTAAGCCAAACCTTCGACTCCGACTCCTCAATTTCCCTTGCACCGACTACGATTCCGACTCCCACATATATTGCTTATATTTAAGTGAAAAATGTATTGTAGTACAATGTGAACATCAGACATTTAATCATTTTTATGATAGAATACATTTTTCACTCAAGTATAAGCAATATACTAAATGTTATTTAGTATGTTTTTGTTGAAAACTGTTGTTTGCCACTTACATAGTTTATTACATCGTGTTTTATAATACAAGAAGTTATAGATAGGGTTTCCTTACACAACATCTATGAGTACAACATAGCCCCGAAGGAAGGTAACTTTTCTAGATATGCTGAGAGGTGGTATCTGTGGTCTCTTACATTTAACCCAACCCTTAAGATCTACGACCTTTGATGTTATTCTCTTGGGTTTTTGCTTTTTTTTCTACATATATTAGTTGTTTGAATTTTCTTACTGTTTGTAAAATTTGCCTTATATTTGCAGTATGTTTCTTTTGGCATAGTAATAGTTGCTAGGAATCGTAGAGTTGTATATTTTTTTTTTTTTATTTTACCTTTCAAATTATATCTAAAGCCTATTGTTTGTTAAAAATGGCAAATTGTAAAATAAGGAATTTCAATGCTTGCTACACCTCATTTTATGTTTACCTTTAACCTCGTTATAAAATACAGACAGTATACAAAGAATGAGCATGTCAGTTTGTGTGGCGTTTTTCTAATCTGCTTTTGCTATTGAAAATATTATCTATGAGCTCAAAAACCTTTCAGGTGATGCAATTTTTTAAAAAGCTGATCTTTTGCAGCTGACAAACGTATCCTCAAAAAACGCAGCAAAAACGCTGTGTGTGAATGCAGCCTTAGGGGTACTTAGCACGCTGCGACATCACTAGCCGAATGTAGCGATGCCGAGCGTGATAGTCCCCGCCCCCGTCGCAGATGCGATATCTTGTGATAGCTGCCGTAGCGAACATTATCGCTACGGCAGCTTCACACGCACTTACCTGCCCTGCGACGTCGCTCTGGCCGGCGACCCGCCTCCTTCCTAAGGGGGCGGGTCGTACGGCGTCACACGGCAGGCGGCCAATAGAAGAGGAGGGGCGGAGATGAGCGGGACGTAAACATCCAGCCCACCTCCTTCCTTCCTCATTGCAGGCGGGACGCAGGTAAGGAGATGTTCCTCGCTCCTGCGGCTTTATACACAGCGATGTGTGCTGCCGCAGGAACGAGGAACAACATCGTACCTGTCGCTGCAGCGGAATTATGAAAATGACC